>NW_027507784.1:309627153-309853667 GCF_037356315.1 Lithobates pipiens | reverse complement strand
GAGATGAGATGAGATGAGATGAGATGAGATGAGATGAGATGAGATGAGATGAGATGAGATGAGATGAGATGAGATGAGATGAGATGAGATGAGATGAGATGAGATGAGATGAGATGAGATGAGATGAGATGAGATGAGATGAGATGAGATGAGATGAGATGAGATGAGATGAGATGAGATGAGATGAGATGAGATGAGATGAGATGAGATGAGATGAGATGAGATGAGATGAGATGAGATGAGATGAGATGAGATGAGATGAGATGAGATGAGATGAGATGAGATGAGATGAGATGAGATGAGATGAGATGAGATGAGATGAGATGAGATGAGATGAGATGAGATGAGATGAGATGAGATGAGATGAGATGAGATGAGATGAGATGAGATGAGATGAGATGAGATGAGATGAGATGAGATGAGATGAGATGAGATGAGATGAGATGAGATGAGATGAGATGAGATGAGATGAGATGAGATGAGATGAGATGAGATGAGATGAGATGAGATGAGATGAGATGAGATGAGATGAGATGAGATGAGATGAGATGAGATGAGATGAGATGAGATGAGATGAGATGAGATGAGATGAGATGAGATGAGATGAGATGAGATGAGATGAGATGAGATGAGATGAGATGAGATGAGATGAGATGAGATGAGATGATATGAGATGAGATGAGATGAGATGAGATGAGATGAGATGAGATGAGATGAGATGAGATGAGATGAGATGAGATGAGATGAGATGAGATGAGATGAGATGAGATGAGATGAGATGAGATGAGATGAGATGAGATGAGATGAGATGAGATGAGATGAGATGAGATGAGATGAGATGAGATGAGATGAGATGAGATGAGATGAGATGAGATGAGATGAGATGAGATGAGATGAGATGAGATGAGATGAGATGAGATGAGATGAGATGAGATGAGATGAGATGAGATGAGATGAGATGAGATGAGATGAGATGAGATGAGATGAGATGAGATGAGATGAGATGAGATGAGATGAGATGAGATGAGATGAGATGAGATGAGATGAGATGAGATGAGATGAGATGAGATGAGATGAGATGAGATGAGATGAGATGAGATGAGATGAGATGAGATGAGATGAGATGAGATGAGATGAGATGAGATGAGATGAGATGAGATGAGATGAGATGAGATGAGATGAGATGAGATGAGATGAGATGAGATGAGATGAGATGAGATGAGATGAGATGAGATGAGATGAGATGAGATGAGATGAGATGAGATGAGATGAGATGAGATGAGATGAGATGAGATGAGATGAGATGAGATGAGATGAGATGAGATGAGATGAGATGAGATGAGATGAGATGAGATGAGATGAGATGAGATGAGATGAGATGAGATGAGATGAGATGAGATGAGATGAGATGAGATGAGATGAGATGAGATGAGATGAGATGAGATGAGATGAGATGAGATGAGATGAGATGAGATGAGATGAGATGAGATGAGATGAGATGAGATGAGATGAGATGAGATGAGATGAGATGAGATGAGATGAGATGAGATGAGATGAGATGAGATGAGATGAGATGAGATGAGATGAGATGAGATGAGATGAGATGAGATGAGATGAGATGAGATGAGATGAGATGAGATGAGATGAGATGAGATGAGATGAGATGAGATGAGATGAGATGAGATGAGATGAGATGAGATGAGATGAGATGAGATGAGATGAGATGAGATGAGATGAGATGAGATGAGATGAGATGAGATGAGATGAGATGAGATGAGATGAGATGAGATGAGATGAGATGAGATGAGATGAGATGAGATGAGATGAGATGAGATGAGATGAGATGAGATGAGATGAGATGAGATGAGATGAGATGAGATGAGATGAGATGAGATGAGATGAGATGAGATGAGATGAGATGAGATGAGATGAGATGAGATGAGATGAGATGAGATGAGATGAGATGAGATGAGATGAGATGAGATGAGATGAGATGAGATGAGATGAGATGAGATGAGATGAGATGAGATGAGATGAGATGAGATGAGATGAGATGAGATGAGATGAGATGAGATGAGATGAGATGAGATGAGATGAGATGAGATGAGATGAGATGAGATGAGATGAGATGAGATGAGATGAGATGAGATGAGATGAGATGAGATGAGATGAGATGAGATGAGATGAGATGAGATGAGATGAGATGAGATGAGATGAGATGAGATGAGATGAGATGAGATGAGATGAGATGAGATGAGATGAGATGAGATGAAGATGAGATGAGATGAGATAGTGAGATGAGATGAGATGAGATGAGATGAGATGAGATGAGATGAGATGAGATGAGATGAGATGAGATGAGATGAGATGAGATGAGATGAGATGAGATGAGATGAGATGAGATGAGATGAGATGAGATGAGATGAGATGAGATGAGATGAGATGAGATGAGATGAGATGAGATGAGATGAGATGAGATGAGATGAGATGAGATGAGATGAGATGAGATGAGATGAGATGAGATGAGATGAGATGAGATGAGATGAGATGAGATGAGATGAGATGAGATGAGATGAGATGAGATGAGATGAGATGAGATGAGATGAGATGAGATGAGATGAGATGAGATGAGATGAGATGAGATGAGATGAGATGAGATGAGATGAGATGAGATGAGATGAGATGAGATGAGATGAGATGAGATGAGATGAGATGAGATGAGATGAGATGAGATGAGATGAGATGAGATGAGATGAGATGAGATGAGATGAGATGAGATGAGATGAGATGAGATGAGATGAGATGAGATGAGATGAGATGAGATGAGATGAGATGAGATGAGATGAGATGAGATGAGATGAGATGAGATGAGATGAGATGAGATGAGATGAGATGAGATGAGATGAGATGAGATGAGATGAGATGAGATGAGATGAGATGAGATGAGATGAGATGAGATGAGATGAGATGAGATGAGATGAGATGAGATGAGATGAGATGAGGATGAGATGAGATGAGATGAGATGAGATGAGATGAGATGAGATGAGATGAGATGAGATGAGATGAGATGAGATGAGATGAGATGAGATGAGATGAGATGAGATGAGATGAGATGAGATGAGATGAGATGAGATGAGATGAGATGAGATGAGATGAGATGAGATGAGATGAGATGAGATGAGATGAGATGAGATGAGATGAGATGAGATGAGATGAGATGAGATGAGATGAGATGAGATGAGATGAGATGAGATGAGATGAGATGAGATGAGATGAGATGAGATGAGATGAGATGAGATGAGATGAGATGAGATGAGATGAGATGAGATGAGATGAGATGAGATGAGATGAGATGAGATGAGATGAGATGAGATGAGATGAGATGAGATGAGATGAGATGAGATGAGATGAGATGAGATGAGATGAGATGAGATGAGATGAGATGAGATGAGATGAGATGAGATGAGATGAGATGAGATGAGATGAGATGAGATGAGATGAGATGAGATGAGATGAGATGAGATGAGATGAGATGAGATGAGATGAGATGAGATGAGATGAGATGAGATGAGATGAGATGAGATGATGAGATGAGATGAGATGAGATGAGATGAGATGAGATGAGATGAGATGAGATGAGATGAGATGAGATGAGATGAGATGAGATGAGATGAGATGAGATGAGATGAGATGATGAGATGAGATGAGATGAGATGAGATGAGATGAGATGAGATGAGATGAGATGAGATGAGATGAGATGAGATGAGATGAGATGAGATGAGATGAGATGAGATGAGATGAGATGAGATGAGATGAGATGAGATGAGATGAGATGAGATGAGATGAGATGAGATGAGATGAGATGAGATGAGATGAGATGAGATGAGATGAGATGAGATGAGATGAGATGAGATGAGATGAGATGAGATGAGATGAGATGAGATGAGATGAGATGAGATGAGATGAGATGATGAGATGAGAGAGATGAGATGAGATGAGATGAGATGAGATGAGATGAGATGAGATGAGATGAGATGAGATGAGATGAGATGAGATGAGATGAGATGAGATGAGATGAGATGAGATGAGATGAGATGAGATGAGATGAGATGAGATGAGAGATGAGATGAGATGAGATGAGATGAGATGAGATGAGATGAGATGAGATGAGATGAGATGAGATGAGATGAGATGAGATGAGATGAGATGAGATGAGATGAGATGAGATGAGATGAGATGAGATGAGATGAGATGAGATGAGATGAGATGAGATGAGATGAGATGAGATGAGATGAGATGAGATGAGATGAGTGAGATGAGATGAGATGAGATGAGATGAGATTGAGATGAGATGAGATGGAGTGATGAGATGAGATGAGATGAGATGAGATGAGATGAGATGAGATGAGATGAGATGAGATGAGATGAGATGAGATGAGATGAGATGAGATGAGATGAGATGAGATGAGATGAGATGAGATGAGATGAGATGAGATGAGATGAGATGAGATGAGATGAGATGAGATGAGATGAGATGAGATGAGATGAGATGAGATGAGATGAGATGAGATGAGATGAGATGAGATGAGATGAGATGAGATGAGATGAGATGAGATGAGATGAGATGAGATGAGATGAGATGAGATGAGATGAGATGAGATTGAGATGAGATGAGATGAGATGAGATGAGATGAGATGAGATGAGATGAGATGAGATGAGATGAGATGATATGAGATGAGATGAGATGAGATGAGATGAGATGAGATGAGATGAGATGAGATGAGATGAGATGAGATGAGATGAGATGAGATGAGATGAGATGAGATGAGATGAGATGAGATGAGATGAGATGAGATGAGATGAGATGAGATGAGATGAGATGAGATGAGATGAGATGAGATGAGATGAGATGAGATGAGATGAGATGAGATGAGATGAGATGAGATGAGATGAGATGAGATGAGATGAGATGAGATGAGATGAGATGAGATGAGATGAGATGAGATGAGATGAGATGAGATGAGATGAGATGAGATGAGATGAGATGAGATGAGATGAGATGAGATGAGATGAGATGAGATGAGATGAGATGAGATGAGATGAGATGAGATGAGATGAGATGAGATGAGATGAGATGAGATGAGATGAGATGAGATGAGATGAGATGAGATGAGATGAGATGAGATGAGATGAGATGAGATGAGATGAGATGAGATGAGATGAGATGAGATGAGATGAGATGAGATGAGATGAGATGAGATGAGATGAGATGAGATGAGATGAGATGAGATGAGATGAGATGAGATGAGTGAGATGAGATGAGATGAGATGAGATGAGATGAGATGAGATGAGATGAGATGAGATGAGATGAGATGAGATGAGATGAGATGAGATGAGATGAGATGAGATGAGATGAGATGAGATGAGATGAGATGAGATGAGATGAGATGAGATGAGATGAGATGAGATGAGATGAGATGAGATGAGATGAGATGAGATGAGATGAGATGAGATGAGATGAGATGAGATGAGATGAGATGAGATGAGATGAGATGAGATGAGATGAGATGAGATGAGATGAGATGAGATGAGATGAGATGAGATGAGATGAGATGAGATGAGATGAGATGAGATGAGATGAGATGAGATGAGATGAGATGAGATGAGATGAGATGAGATGAGATGAGATGAGATGAGATGAGATGAGATGAGATGAGATGAGATGAGATGAGATGAGATGAGATGAGATGAGATGAGATGAGATGAGATGAGATGAGATGAGATGAGATGAGATGAGATGAGATGAGATGAGATGAGATGAGATGAGATGAGATGAGATGAGATGAGATGAGATGAGATGAGATGAGATGAGATGAGATGAGATGAGATGAGATGAGATGAGATGAGATGAGATGAGATGAGATGAGATGAGATGAGATGAGATGAGATGAGATGAGATGAGATGAGATGAGATGAGATGAGATGAGATGAGATGAGATGAGATGAGATGAGATGAGATGAGATGAGATGAGATGAGATGAGATGAGATGAGATGAGATGAGATGAGATGAGATGAGATGAGATGAGATGAGATGAGATGAGATGAGATGAGATGAGATGAGATGAGATGAGATGAGATGAGATGAGATGAGATGAGATGAGATGAGATGAGATGAGATGAGATGAGATGAGATGAGATGAGATGAGATGAGATGAGATGAGATGAGATGAGATGAGATGAGATGAGATGAGATGAGATGAGATGAGATGAGATGAGATGAGATGAGATGAGATGAGATGAGATGAGATGAGATGAGATGAGATGAGATGAGATGAGATGAGATGAGATGAGATGAGATGAGATGAGATGAGATGAGATGAGATGAGATGAGATGAGATGAGATGAGATGAGATGAGATGAGATGAGATGAGATGAGATGAGATGAGATGAGATGAGATGAGATGAGATGAGATGAGATGAGATGAGATGAGATGAGATGAGATGAGATGAGATGAGATGAGATGAGATGAGATGAGATGAGATGAGATGAGATGAGATGAGATGAGATGAGATGAGATGAGATGAGATGAGATGAAGATGAGATGAGATGAGATGAGATGAGATGAGATGAGATGAGATGAGATGAGATGAGATGATGAGATGAGATGAGATGAGATGAGATGAGATGAGATGAGATGAGATGAGATGAGATGAGATGAGATGAGATGAGATGAGATGAGATGAGATGAGATGAGATGAGATGAGATGAGATGAGATGAGATGAGATGAGATGAGATGAGATGAGATGAGATGAGATGAGATGAGATGAGATGAGATGAGATGAGATGAGATGAGATGAGATGAGATGAGATGAGATGAGATGAGATGAGATGAGATGAGATGAGATGAGATGAGATGAGATGAGATGAGATGAGATGAGATGAGATGAGATGAGATGAGATGAGATGAGATGAGATGAGATGAGATGAGATGAGATGAGATGAGATGAGATGAGATGAGATGAGATGAGATGAGATGAGATGAGATGAGATGAGATGAGATGAGATGAGATGATGATGAGATGAGATGAGATGAGATGAGATGAGATGAGATGAGATGAGATGAGATGAGATGAGATGAGATGAGATGAGATGAGATGAGATGAGATGAGATGAGATGAGATGAGATGAGATGAGATGAGATGAGATGAGATGAGATGAGATGAGATGAGATGAGATGAGATGAGATGAGATGAGATGAGATGAGATGAGATGAGATGAGATGAGATGAGATGAGATGAGATGAGATGAGATGAGATGAGATGAGATGAGATGAGATGAGATGAGATGAGATGAGATGAGATGAGATGAGATGAGATGAGATGAGATGAGATGAGATGAGATGAGATGAGATGAGATGAGATGAGATGAGATGAGATGAGATGAGATGAGATGAGATGAGATGAGATGAGATGAGATGAGATGAGATGAGATGAGATGAGATGAGATGAGATGAGATGAGATGAGATGAGATGAGATGAGATGAGATGAGATGAGATGAGATGAGATGAGATGAGATGAGATGAGATGAGATGAGATGAGATGAGATGAGATGAGATGAGATGAGATGAGATGAGATGAGATGAGATGAGATGAGATGAATGAGATGAGATGAGATGAGATGAGATGAGATGAGATGAGATGAGATGAGATGAGATGAGATGAGATGATGAGATGAGATGAGATGAGATGAGATGAGATGAGATGAGATGAGGATGAGATGAGATGAGATGAGATGAGATGAGATGAGATGAAGAGAGAGATGAGATGAGATGAGATGAGATGAGATGAGATGAGATGAGGAGATGAGATGAGATGAGATGAGATGAGATGAGATGAGATGAATGAGATGAGATGAGATGAGATGAGATGAGATGAGATGAGATGAGATGAGATGAGATGAGATGAGATGAGATGAGATGAGATGAGATGAGATGAGATGAGATGAGATGAGATGAGATGAGATGAGATGAGATGAGATGAGATGAGATGAGATGAGATGAGATGAGATGAGATGAGATGAGATGAGATGAGATGAGATGGATGAGATGAGATGAGATGAGATGAGATGAGATGAGATGAGATGAGATGAGATGAGATGAGATGAGATGAGATGAGATGAGATGAGATGAGATGAGATGAGATGAGATGAGATGAGATGAGATGAGATGAGATGAGATGAGATGAGATGAGATGAGATGAGATGAGATGAGATGAGATGAGATGAGATGAGATGAGATGAGATGAGATGAGATGAGATGAGATGAGATGAGATGAGAGATGAGATGAGATGAGATGAGATGAGATGAGATGAGATGAGATGAGATGAGATGAGATGAGATGAGATGAGATGAGATGAGATGAGATGAGATGAGATGAGATGAGATGAGATGAGATGAGATGAGATGAGATGAGATGAGATGAGATGAGATGAGATGAGATGAGATGAGATGAGATGAGATGAGATGAGATGAGATGAGATGAGATGAGATGAGATGAGATGAGATGAGATGAGATGAGATGAGATGAGATGAGATGAGATGAGATGAGATGAGATGAGATGAGATGAGATGAGATGAGATGAGATGAGATGAGATGAGATGAGATGAGATGAGATGAGATGAGATGAGATGAGATGAGATGAGATGAGATGAGATGAGATGAGATGAGATGAGATGAGATGAGATGAGATGAGATGAGATGAGATGAGATGAGATGAGATGAGATGAGATGAGATGAGATGAGATGAGATGAAGATGAGATGAGATGAGATGAGATGAGATGAGATGAGATGAGATGAGATGAGATGAGATGAGATGAGATGAGATGAGATGAGATGAGATGAGATGAGATGAGATGAGATGAGATGAGATGAGATGAGATGAGATGAGATGAGATGAGATGAGATGAGATGAGATGAGATGAGATGAGATGAGATGAGATGAGATGAGATGAGATGAGATGAGATGAGATGAGATGAGATGAGATGAGATGAGATGAGATGAGATGAGATGAGATGAGATGAGATGAGATGAGATGAGATGAGATGAGATGAGATGAGATGAGATGAGATGAGATGAGATGAGATGAGATGAGATGAGATAGATGAAGATGAGATGAGATGAGATGAGATGAGATGAGATGAGATGAGATGAGATGAGATGAGATGAGATGAGATGAGATGAGATGAGATGAGATGAGATGAGATGAGATGAGATGAGATGAGAGTGAGATGAGATGAGATGAGATGAGATGAGATGAGATGAGATGAGATGAGATGAGATGAGATGAGATGAGATGAGATGAGATGAGATGAGATGAGATGAGATGAGATGAGATGAGATGAGATGAGATGAGATGAGATGAGATGGAGATGAGATGAGATGAGATGAGATGAGATGAGATGAGATGAGATGAGATGAGATGAGATGAGATGAGATGAGATGAGATGAGATGAGATGAGATGAGATGAGATGAGATGAGATGAGATGAGATGAGATGAGATGAGATGAGATGAGATGAGATGAGATGAGATGAGATGAGATGAGATGAGATGAGATGAGATGAGATGAGATGAGATGAGATGAGATGAGATGAGATGAGATGAGATGAGATGAGATGAGATGAGATGAGATGAGATGAGATGAGATGAGATGAGATGAGATGAGATGAGATGAGATGAGATGAGATGAGATGAGGATGAGATGAGATGAGATGAGATGAGATGAGATGAGATGAGATGGATGAGATGAGATGAGATGAGATGAGATGAGATGAGATGAGATGAGATGAGATGAGATGAGATGAGATGAGATGAGATGAGATGAGATGAGATGAGATGAGATGAGATGAGATGAGATGAGATGAGATGAAGATGAGATGAGATGAGATGAGATGAGATGAGATGAGATGAGATGAGATGAGATGAGATGAGATGAGATGAGATGAGATGAGATGAGATGAGATGAGATGAGATATGAGATGAGATGAGATGAGATGAGATGAGATGAGATGAGATGAGATGAGATGAGATGAGATGAGATGAGATGAGATGAGATGAGATGAGATGAGATGAGATGAGATGAGATGAGATGAGATGAGATGAGATGAGATGAGATGAGATGAGATGAGATGAGATGAGATGAGATGAGATGAGATGAGATGAGATGAGATGAGATGAGATGAGATGAGATGAGATGAGATGAGATGAGATGAGATGAGATGAGATGAGATGAGAATGAGATGAGATGAGATGAGTGAGATGAGATGAGATGAGATGAGATGAGATGAGATGAGATGAGATGAGATGAGATGAGATGAGATGAGATGAGATGAGATGAGATGAGATGAGATGAGATGAGATGAGATGAGATGAGATGAGATGAGATGAGATGAGATGAGATGAGATGAGATGAGATGAGATGAGATGAGATGAGATGAGATGAGATGAGATGAGATGAGATGAGATGAGATGAGATGAGATGAGATGAGATGAGATGAGATGAGATGAGATGAGATGAGATGAGATGAGATGAGATGAGATGAGATGAGATGAGATGAGATGAGATGAGATGAGATGAGATGAGATGAGATGAGATGAGATGAGATGAGATGAGATGAGATGAGATGAGATGAGATGAGATGAGATGAGATGAGATGAGATGAGATGAGATGAGATGAGATGAGATGAGATGAGATGAGATGAGATGAGATGAGATGAGATGAGATGAGATGAGATGAGATGAGATGAGATGAGATGAGATGAGATGAGATGAGATGAGATGAGATGAGATGAGATGAGATGAGATGAGATGAGATGAGATGAGATGAGATGAGATGAGATGAGATGAGATGAGATGAGATGAGATGAGATGAGATGAGATGAGATGAGATGAGATGAGATGAGATGAGATGAGATGAGATGAGATGAGATGAGATGAGATGAGATGAGATGAGATGAGATGAGATGAGATGAGATGAGATGAGATGAGATGAGATGAGATGAGATGAGATGAGATGAGATGAGATGAGATGAGATGAGATGAGATGAGATGAGATGGATGAGATGAGATGAGATGAGATGAGATGAGATGAGATGATGAGATGAGATGAGATGAGATGAGATGAGATGAGATGAGATGAGATGAGATGAGATGAGATGAGATGAGATGAGATGAGATGAGATGAGATGAGATGAGATGAGATGAGATGAGATGAGATGAGATGAGATGAGATGAGATGAGATGAGATGAGATGAGATGAGATGAGATGAGATGAGATGAGATGAGATGAGATGAGATGAGATGAGATGAGATGAGATGAGATGAGATGAGATGAGATGAGATGAGATGAGATGAGATGAGATGAGATGAGATGAGATGAGATGAGATGAGATGAGATGAGATGAGATGAGATGAGATGAGATGAGATGAGATGAGATGAGATGAGATGAGATGAGATGAGATGAGATGAGATGAGATGAGATGAGATGAGATGAGATGAGATGAGATGAGATGAGATGAGATGAGATGAGATGAGATGAGATGAGATGAGATGAGATGAGATGAGATGAGATGAGATGAGATGAGATGAGATGAGATGAGATGAGATGAGATGAGATGAGATGAGATGAGATGAGATGAGATGAGATGAGATGAGATGAGATGAGATGAGATGAGATGAGATGAGATGAGATGAGATGAGATGAGATGAGATGAGATGAGATGAGATGAGATGAGATGAGATGAGATGAGATGAGATGAGATGAGATGAGATGAGATGAGATGAGATGAGATGAGATGAGAATGAGATGAGATGAGATGAGATGAGATGAGATGAGATGAGATGAGATGAGATGAGATGTGATGAGATGAGATGAGATGAGATGAGAGTGAGATGAGATGAGATGAGATGAGATGAGATGAGATGGATGAGATGAGATGAGATGAGATGAGATGAGATGAGATGAGATGAGATGAGATGAGATGAGATGAGATGAGATGAGATGAGATGAGATGAGATGAGATGAGATGAGATGAGATGAGATGAGATGAGATGAGATGAGATGAGATGAGATGAGATGAGATGAGATGAGATGAGATGAGATGAGATGAGATGAGATGAGATGAGATGAGATGAGATGAGATGAGATGAGATGAGATGAGATGAGATGAGATGAGATGAGATGAGATGAGATGAGATGAGATGAGATGAGATGAGATGAGATGAGATGAGATGAGATGAGATGAGATGAGATGAGATGAGATGAGATGAGATGAGATGAGATGAGATGAGATGAGATGAGATGAGATGAGATGAGATGAGATGAGATGAGATGAGATGAGATGAGATGAGATGAGATGAGATGAGATTGAGATGAGATGAGATGAGATGAGATGAGATGAGATGAGATGAGATGAGATGAGATGAGATGAGATGAGATGAGATGAGATGAGATGAGATGAGATGAGATGAGATGAGATGAGATGAGATGAGATGAGATGAGATGGAGATGTGATGAGATGAGATGAGATGAGATGAGATGAGATGAGATGAGATGAGATGAGATGAGATGAGATGAGATGAGATGAGATGAGATGAGATGAGATGAGATGAGATGAGATGAGATGAGATGAGATGAGATGAGATGAGATGAGATGAGATGAGATGAGATGAGATGAGATGAGATGAGATGAGATGAGATGAGATGAGATGAGATGAGATGAGATGAGATGAGATGAGATGAGATGAGATGAGATGAGATGAGATGAGATGAGATGAGATGAATGAGATGAGATGAGATGAGATGAGATGAGATGAGATGAGATGAGATGAGATGAGATGAGATGAGATGAGATGAGATGAGATGAGATGAGATGAGATGAGATGAGATGAGATGAGATGAGATGAGATGAGATGAGATGAGATGAGATGAGATGAGATGAGATGAGATGAGATGAGATGAGATGAGATGAGATGAGATGAGATGAGATGAGATGAGATGAGATGAGATGAGATGAGATGAGATGAGATGAGATGAGATGAGATGAGATGAGATGAGATGAGATGAGATGAGATGAGATGAGATGAGATGAGATGAGATGAGATGAGATGGAGATGAGATGAGATGAGATGAGATGAGATGAGATGAGATGAGATGAGATGAGATGAGATGAGATGAGATGAGATGAGATGAGATGAGATGAGATGAGATGAGATGAGATGAGATGAGATGAGATGAGATGAGATGAGATGAGATGAGATGAGATGAGATGAGATGAGATGAGATGAGATGAGATGAGATGAGATGAGATGAGATGAGATGAGATGAGATGAGATGATATAGATGAGATGAGATGAGATGAGATGAGATGAGATGAGATGAGATGAGATGAGATGAGATGAGATGAGATGAGATGAGATGAGATGAGATGAGATGAGATGAGATGAGATGAGATGAGATGAGATGAGATGAGATGAGATGAGATGAGATGAGATGAGATGAGATGAGATGAGATGAGATGAGATGAGATGAGATGAGATGAGAGATGAGATGAGATGAGATGAGATGAGATGAGATGAGATGAGATGAGATGAGATGAGATGAGATGAGATGAGATGAGATGAGATGAGATTGAGATGAGATGAGATGAGATGAGATGAGATGAGATGAGATGAGATGAGATGAGATGAGATGAGATGAGATGAGATGAGATGAGATGAGATGAGATGAGATGAGATGAGATGAGATGAGATGAGATGAGATGAGATGAGATGAGATGAGATGAGATGAGATGAGATGAGATGAGATGAGATGAGATGAGATGAGATGAGATGAGATGAGATGAGATGAGATGAGATGAGATGAGATGAGATGAGATGAGATGAGATGAGATGAGATGAGATGAGATGAGATGAGATGAGATGAGATGAGATGAGATGAGATGAGATGAGATTGAGATGAGATGAGATGAGATGAGATGTATAGAGATAGATGAGATGAGATGAGATGAGATGAGATGGATGAGATGAGATGAGATGAGATGAGATGAGATGAGATGAGATGAGATGAGATGAGATGAGATGAGATGAGATGAGATGAGATGAGATGAGATGAGATGAGATGAGATGAGATGAGATGAGATGAGATGAGATGAGATGAGATGAGATGAGATGAGATGAGATGAGATGAGATGAGATGAGATGAGATGAGATGAGATGAGATGAGATGAGATGAGATGAGATGAGATGAGATGAGATGAGATGAGATGAGATGAGATGAGATGAGATGAGATGAGATGAGATGAGATGAGATGAGATGAGATGAGATGAGATGAGATGAGATGAGATGAGATGAGATGAGATGAGATGAGATGAGATGAGATGAGATGAGATGAGATGAGATGAGATGAGATGAGATGAGATGAGATGAGATGAGATGAGATGAGATGAGGATGAGATGAGATGAGATGAGATGAGATGAGAGAGATGAGATGAGATGAGATGAGATGAGATGAGATGAGATGAGATGAGATGAGATGAGATGAGATGAGATGAGATGAGATGAGATGAGATAGTAGTGAGATGAGATGAGATGAGATGAGATGAGATGAGATGAGATGAGATGAGATGAGATGAGATGAGATGAGATGAGATGAGATGAGATGAGATGAGATGAGATGAGATGGATGAGATGAGATGAGATGAGATGAGATGAGATGAGATGAGATGAGATGAGATGAGATGAGATGAGATGAGATGAGATGAGATGAGATGAGATGAGATGAGATGAGATGAGATGAGATGAGATGAGATGAGATGAGATGAGATGAGATGAGATGAGATGAGATGAGATGAGATGAGATGAGATGAGATGAGATGAGATGAGATGAGATGAGATGAGATGAGATGAGATGAGATGAGATGAGATGAGATGAGATGAGATGAGATGAGATGAGATGAGATGAGATGAGATGAGATGAGATGAGATGAGATGAGATGAGATGAGATGAGATGAGATGAGATGAGATGAGATGAGATGAGATGAGATGAGATGAGATGAGATGAGATGAGATGAGATGAGATGAGATGAGATGAGATGAGATGAGATGAGATGAGATGAGATGAGATGAGATGAGATGAGATGAGATGAGATGAGATGAGATGAGATGAGATGAGATGAGATGAGATGAGATGAGATGAGATGAGATGAGATGAGATGAGATGAGATGAGATGAGATGAGATGAGATGAGATGAGATGAGATGAGATGAGATGAGATGAGATGAGATGAGATGAGATGAGATGAGATAGATGAGATGAGATGAGATGAGATGAGATGAGATGAGATGAGATGAGATGAGATGAGATGAGATGAGATGAGATGAGATGAGATGAGATGAGATGAGATGAGATGAGATGAGATGAGATGAGATGAGATGAGATGAGATGAGATGAGATGAGATGAGATGAGATGAGATGAGATGAGATGAGATGAGATGAGATGAGATGAGATGAGATGAGATGAGATGAGATGAGATGAGATGAGATGAGATGAGATGAGATGAGATGAGATGAGATGAGATGAGATGAGATGAGATGAGATGAGATGAGATGAGATGAGATGAGATGAGATGAGATGAGATGAGATGAGATGAGATGAGATGAGATGAGATGAGATGAGATGAGATGAGATGAGATGAGATGAGATGAGATGAGATGAGATGAGATGAGATGAGATGAGATGAGATGAGATGAGATGAGATGAGATGAGATGAGATGAGATGAGATGAGATGAGATGAGATGAGATGAGATGAGATGAGATGAGATGAGATGAGATGAAGATGAGATGAGATGAGATGAGATGAGATGAGATGAGATGAGATGAGATGAGATGAGATGAGATGAGATGAGATGAGATGAGATGAGATGAGATGAGATGAGATGAGATGAGATGAGATGAGATGAGATGAGATGAGATGAGATGAGATGAGATGAGATGAGATGAGATGAGATGAGATGAGATGAGATGAGATGAGATGAGATGAGATGAGATGAGATGAGATGAGATGAGATGAGATGAGATGAGATGAGATGAGATGAGATGAGATGAGATGAGATGAGATGAGATGAGATGAGATGAGATGAGATGAGATGAGATGAGATGAGATGAGATGAGATGAGATGAGATGAGATGAGATGAGATGAGATGAGATGAGATGAGATGAGATGAGATGAGATGAGATGAGATGAGATGAGATGAGATGAGATGAGATGAGATGAGATGAGATGAGATGAGATGAGATGAGATGAGATGAGATGAGATGAGATGAGATGAGATGAGATGAGATGAGATGAGATGAGATGAGATGAGATGAGATGAGATGAGATGAGATGAGATGAGATGAGATGAGATGAGATGAGATGAGATGAGATGAGATGAGATGAGATGAGATGAGATGAGATGAGATGAGATGAGATGAGATGAGATGAGATGAGATGAGATGAGATGAGATGAGATGAGATGAGATGAGATGAGATGAGATGAGATGAGATGAGATGAGATGAGATGAGATGAGATGAGATGAGATGAGATGAGATGAGATGAGATGAGATGAGATGAGATGAGATGAGATGAGATGAGATGAGATGAGATGAGATGAGATGAGATGAGATGAGATGAGATGAGATGAGATGAGATGAGATGAGATGAGATGAGATGAGATGAGATGAGATGAGATGAGATGAGATGAGATGAGATGAGATGAGATGAGATGAGATGAGATGAGATGAGATGAGATGAGATGAGATGAGATGAGATGAGATGAGATGAGATGAGATGAGATGAGATGAGATGAGATGAGATGAGATGAGATGAGATGAGATGAGATGAGATGAGATGAGATGAGATGAGATGAGATGAGATGAGATGAGATGAGATGAGATGAGATGAGATGAGATGAGATGAGATGAGATGAGATGAGATGAGATGAGATGAGATGAGATGAGATGAGATGAGATGAGATGAGATGAGATGAGATGAGATGAGATGAGATGAGATGAGATGAGATGAGATGAGATGAGATGAGATGAGATGAGATGAGATGAGATGAGATGAGATGAGATGAGATGAGATGAGATGAGATGAGATGAGATGAGATGAGATGAGATGAGATGAGATGAGATGAGATGAGATGAGATGAGATGAGATGAGATGAGATGAGATGAGATGAGATGAGATGAGATGAGATGAGATGAGATGAGATGAGATGAGATGAGATGAGATGAGATGAGATGAGATGAGATGAGATGAGATGAGATGAGATGAGATGAGATGAGATGAGATGAGATGAGATGAGATGAGATGAGATGAGATGAGATGAGATGAGATGAGATGAGATGAGATGAGATGAGATGAGATGAGATGAGATGAGATGAGATGAGATGAGATGAGATGAGATGAGATGAGATGAGATGAGATGAGATGAGATGAGATGAGATGAGATGAGATGAGATGAGATGAGATGAGATGAGATGAGATGAGATGAGATGAGATGAGATGAGATGAGATGAGATGAGATGAGATGAGATGAGATGAGATGAGATGAGATGAGATGAGATGAGATGAGATGAGATGAGATGAGATGAGATGAGATGAGATGAGATGAGATGAGATGAGATGAGATGAGATGAGATGAGATGAGATGAGATGAGATGAGATGAGATGAGATGAGATGAGATGAGATGAGATGAGATGAGATGAGATGAGATGAGATGAGATGAGATGAGATGAGATGAGATGAGATGAGATGAGATGAGATGAGATGAGATGAGATGAGATGAGATGAGATGAGATGAGATGAGATGAGATGAGATGAGATGAGATGAGATGAGATGAGATGAGATGAGATGAGATGAGATGAGATGAGATGAGATGAGATGAGATGAGATGAGATGAGATGAGATGAGATGAGATGAGATGAGATGAGATGAGATGAGATGAGATGAGATGAGATGAGATGAGATGAGATGAGATGAGATGAGATGAGATGAGATGAGATGAGATGAGATGAGATGAGATGAGATGAGATGAGATGAGATGAGATGAGATGAGATGAGATGAGATGAGATGAGATGAGATGAGATGAGATGAGATGAGATGAGATGAGATGAGATGAGATGAGATGAGATGAGATGAGATGAGATGAGATGAGATGAGATGAGATGAGATGAGATGAGATGAGATGAGATGAGATGAGATGAGATGAGATGAGATGAGATGAGATGAGATGAGATGAGATGAGATGAGATGAGATGAGATGAGATGAGATGAGATGAGATGAGATGAGATGAGATGAGATGAGATGAGATGAGATGAGATGAGATGAGATGAGATGAGATGAGATGAGATGAGATGAGATGAGATGAGATGAGATGAGATGAGATGAGATGAGATGAGATGAGATGAGATGAGATGAGATGAGATGAGATGAGATGAGATGAGATGAGATGAGATGAGATGAGATGAGATGAGATGAGATGAGATGAGATGAGATGAGATGAGATGAGATGAGATGAGATGAGATGAGATGAGATGAGATGAGATGAGATGAGATGAGATGAGATGAGATGAGATGAGATGAGATGAGATGAGATGAGATGAGATGAGATGAGATGAGATGAGATGAGATGAGATGAGATGAGATGAGATGAGATGAGATGAGATGAGATGAGATGAGATGAGATGAGATGAGATGAGATGAGATGAGATGAGATGAGATGAGATGAGATGAGATGAGATGAGATGAGATGAGATGAGATGAGATGAGATGAGATGAGATGAGATGAGATGAGATGAGATGAGATGAGATGAGATGAGATGAGATGAGATGAGATGAGATGAGATGAGATGAGATGAGATGAGATGAGATGAGATGAGATGAGATGAGATGAGATGAGATGAGATGAGATGAGATGAGATGAGATGAGATGAGATGAGATGAGATGAGATGAGATGAGATGAGATGAGATGAGATGAGATGAGATGAGATGAGATGAGATGAGATGAGATGAGATGAGATGAGATGAGATGAGATGAGATGAGATGAGATGAGATGAGATGAGATGAGATGAGATGAGATGAGATGAGATGAGATGAGATGAGATGAGATGAGATGAGATGAGATGAGATGAGATGAGATGAGATGAGATGAGATGAGATGAGATGAGATGAGATGAGATGAGATGAGATGAGATGAGATGAGATGAGATGAGATGAGATGAGATGAGATGAGATGAGATGAGATGAGATGAGATGAGATGAGATGAGATGAGATGAGATGAGATGAGATGAGATGAGATGAGATGAGATGAGATGAGATGAGATGAGATGAGATGAGATGAGATGAGATGAGATGAGATGAGATGAGATGAGATGAGATGAGATGAGATGAGATGAGATGAGATGAGATGAGATGAGATGAGATGAGATGAGATGAGATGAGATGAGATGAGATGAGATGAGATGAGATGAGATGAGATGAGATGAGATGAGATGAGATGAGATGAGATGAGATGAGATGAGATGAGATGAGATGAGATGAGATGAGATGAGATGAGATGAGATGAGATGAGATGAGATGAGATGAGATGAGATGAGATGAGATGAGATGAGATGAGATGAGATGAGATGAGATGAGATGAGATGAGATGAGATGAGATGAGATGAGATGAGATGAGATGAGATGAGATGAGATGAGATGAGATGAGATGAGATGAGATGAGATGAGATGAGATGAGATGAGATGAGATGAGATGAGATGAGATGAGATGAGATGAGATGAGATGAGATGAGATGAGATGAGATGAGATGAGATGAGATGAGATGAGATGAGATGAGATGAGATGAGATGAGATGAGATGAGATGAGATGAGATGAGATGAGATGAGATGAGATGAGATGAGATGAGATGAGATGAGATGAGATGAGATGAGATGAGATGAGATGAGATGAGATGAGATGAGATGAGATGAGATGAGATGAGATGAGATGAGATGAGATGAGATGAGATGAGATGAGATGAGATGAGATGAGATGAGATGAGATGAGATGAGATGAGATGAGATGAGATGAGATGAGATGAGATGAGATGAGATGAGATGAGATGAGATGAGATGAGATGAGATGAGATGAGATGAGATGAGATGAGATGAGATGAGATGAGATGAGATGAGATGAGATGAGATGAGATGAGATGAGATGAGATGAGATGAGATGAGATGAGATGAGATGAGATGAGATGAGATGAGATGAGATGAGATGAGATGAGATGAGATGAGATGAGATGAGATGAGATGAGATGAGATGAGATGAGATGAGATGAGATGAGATGAGATGAGATGAGATGAGATGAGATGAGATGAGATGAGATGAGATGAGATGAGATGAGATGAGATGAGATGAGATGAGATGAGATGAGATGAGATGAGATGAGATGAGATGAGATGAGATGAGATGAGATGAGATGAGATGAGATGAGATGAGATGAGATGAGATGAGATGAGATGAGATGAGATGAGATGAGATGAGATGAGATGAGATGAGATGAGATGAGATGAGATGAGATGAGATGAGATGAGATGAGATGAGATGAGATGAGATGAGATGAGATGAGATGAGATGAGATGAGATGAGATGAGATGAGATGAGATGAGATGAGATGAGATGAGATGAGATGAGATGAGATGAGATGAGATGAGATGAGATGAGATGAGATGAGATGAGATGAGATGAGATGAGATGAGATGAGATGAGATGAGATGAGATGAGATGAGATGAGATGAGATGAGATGAGATGAGATGAGATGAGATGAGATGAGATGAGATGAGATGAGATGAGATGAGATGAGATGAGATGAGATGAGATGAGATGAGATGAGATGAGATGAGATGAGATGAGATGAGATGAGATGAGATGAGATGAGATGAGATGAGATGAGATGAGATGAGATGAGATGAGATGAGATGAGATGAGATGAGATGAGATGAGATGAGATGAGATGAGATGAGATGAGATGAGATGAGATGAGATGAGATGAGATGAGATGAGATGAGATGAGATGAGATGAGATGAGATGAGATGAGATGAGATGAGATGAGATGAGATGAGATGAGATGAGATGAGATGAGATGAGATGAGATGAGATGAGATGAGATGAGATGAGATGAGATGAGATGAGATGAGATGAGATGAGATGAGATGAGATGAGATGAGATGAGATGAGATGAGATGAGATGAGATGAGATGAGATGAGATGAGATGAGATGAGATGAGATGAGATGAGATGAGATGAGATGAGATGAGATGAGATGAGATGAGATGAGATGAGATGAGATGAGATGAGATGAGATGAGATGAGATGAGATGAGATGAGATGAGATGAGATGAGATGAGATGAGATGAGATGAGATGAGATGAGATGAGATGAGATGAGATGAGATGAGATGAGATGAGATGAGATGAGATGAGATGAGATGAGATGAGATGAGATGAGATGAGATGAGATGAGATGAGATGAGATGAGATGAGATGAGATGAGATGAGATGAGATGAGATGAGATGAGATGAGATGAGATGAGATGAGATGAGATGAGATGAGATGAGATGAGATGAGATGAGATGAGATGAGATGAGATGAGATGAGATGAGATGAGATGAGATGAGATGAGATGAGATGAGATGAGATGAGATGAGATGAGATGAGATGAGATGAGATGAGATGAGATGAGATGAGATGAGATGAGATGAGATGAGATGAGATGAGATGAGATGAGATGAGATGAGATGAGATGAGATGAGATGAGATGAGATGAGATGAGATGAGATGAGATGAGATGAGATGAGATGAGATGAGATGAGATGAGATGAGATGAGATGAGATGAGATGAGATGAGATGAGATGAGATGAGATGAGATGAGATGAGATGAGATGAGATGAGATGAGATGAGATGAGATGAGATGAGATGAGATGAGATGAGATGAGATGAGATGAGATGAGATGAGATGAGATGAGATGAGATGAGATGAGATGAGATGAGATGAGATGAGATGAGATGAGATGAGATGAGATGAGATGAGATGAGATGAGATGAGATGAGATGAGATGAGATGAGATGAGATGAGATGAGATGAGATGAGATGAGATGAGATGAGATGAGATGAGATGAGATGAGATGAGATGAGATGAGATGAGATGAGATGAGATGAGATGAGATGAGATGAGATGAGATGAGATGAGATGAGATGAGATGAGATGAGATGAGATGAGATGAGATGAGATGAGATGAGATGAGATGAGATGAGATGAGATGAGATGAGATGAGATGAGATGAGATGAGATGAGATGAGATGAGATGAGATGAGATGAGATGAGATGAGATGAGATGAGATGAGATGAGATGAGATGAGATGAGATGAGATGAGATGAGATGAGATGAGATGAGATGAGATGAGATGAGATGAGATGAGATGAGATGAGATGAGATGAGATGAGATGAGATGAGATGAGATGAGATGAGATGAGATGAGATGAGATGAGATGAGATGAGATGAGATGAGATGAGATGAGATGAGATGAGATGAGATGAGATGAGATGAGATGAGATGAGATGAGATGAGATGAGATGAGATGAGATGAGATGAGATGAGATGAGATGAGATGAGATGAGATGAGATGAGATGAGATGAGATGAGATGAGATGAGATGAGATGAGATGAGATGAGATGAGATGAGATGAGATGAGATGAGATGAGATGAGATGAGATGAGATGAGATGAGATGAGATGAGATGAGATGAGATGAGATGAGATGAGATGAGATGAGATGAGATGAGATGAGATGAGATGAGATGAGATGAGATGAGATGAGATGAGATGAGATGAGATGAGATGAGATGAGATGAGATGAGATGAGATGAGATGAGATGAGATGAGATGAGATGAGATGAGATGAGATGAGATGAGATGAGATGAGATGAGATGAGATGAGATGAGATGAGATGAGATGAGATGAGATGAGATGAGATGAGATGAGATGAGATGAGATGAGATGAGATGAGATGAGATGAGATGAGATGAGATGAGATGAGATGAGATGAGATGAGATGAGATGAGATGAGATGAGATGAGATGAGATGAGATGAGATGAGATGAGATGAGATGAGATGAGATGAGATGAGATGAGATGAGATGAGATGAGATGAGATGAGATGAGATGAGATGAGATGAGATGAGATGAGATGAGATGAGATGAGATGAGATGAGATGAGATGAGATGAGATGAGATGAGATGAGATGAGATGAGATGAGATGAGATGAGATGAGATGAGATGAGATGAGATGAGATGAGATGAGATGAGATGAGATGAGATGAGATGAGATGAGATGAGATGAGATGAGATGAGATGAGATGAGATGAGATGAGATGAGATGAGATGAGATGAGATGAGATGAGATGAGATGAGATGAGATGAGATGAGATGAGATGAGATGAGATGAGATGAGATGAGATGAGATGAGATGAGATGAGATGAGATGAGATGAGATGAGATGAGATGAGATGAGATGAGATGAGATGAGATGAGATGAGATGAGATGAGATGAGATGAGATGAGATGAGATGAGATGAGATGAGATGAGATGAGATGAGATGAGATGAGATGAGATGAGATGAGATGAGATGAGATGAGATGAGATGAGATGAGATGAGATGAGATGAGATGAGATGAGATGAGATGAGATGAGATGAGATGAGATGAGATGAGATGAGATGAGATGAGATGAGATGAGATGAGATGAGATGAGATGAGATGAGATGAGATGAGATGAGATGAGATGAGATGAGATGAGATGAGATGAGATGAGATGAGATGAGATGAGATGAGATGAGATGAGATGAGATGAGATGAGATGAGATGAGATGAGATGAGATGAGATGAGATGAGATGAGATGAGATGAGATGAGATGAGATGAGATGAGATGAGATGAGATGAGATGAGATGAGATGAGATGAGATGAGATGAGATGAGATGAGATGAGATGAGATGAGATGAGATGAGATGAGATGAGATGAGATGAGATGAGATGAGATGAGATGAGATGAGATGAGATGAGATGAGATGAGATGAGATGAGATGAGATGAGATGAGATGAGATGAGATGAGATGAGATGAGATGAGATGAGATGAGATGAGATGAGATGAGATGAGATGAGATGAGATGAGATGAGATGAGATGAGATGAGATGAGATGAGATGAGATGAGATGAGATGAGATGAGATGAGATGAGATGAGATGAGATGAGATGAGATGAGATGAGATGAGATGAGATGAGATGAGATGAGATGAGATGAGATGAGATGAGATGAGATGAGATGAGATGAGATGAGATGAGATGAGATGAGATGAGATGAGATGAGATGAGATGAGATGAGATGAGATGAGATGAGATGAGATGAGATGAGATGAGATGAGATGAGATGAGATGAGATGAGATGAGATGAGATGAGATGAGATGAGATGAGATGAGATGAGATGAGATGAGATGAGATGAGATGAGATGAGATGAGATGAGATGAGATGAGATGAGATGAGATGAGATGAGATGAGATGAGATGAGATGAGATGAGATGAGATGAGATGAGATGAGATGAGATGAGATGAGATGAGATGAGATGAGATGAGATGAGATGAGATGAGATGAGATGAGATGAGATGAGATGAGATGAGATGAGATGAGATGAGATGAGATGAGATGAGATGAGATGAGATGAGATGAGATGAGATGAGATGAGATGAGATGAGATGAGATGAGATGAGATGAGATGAGATGAGATGAGATGAGATGAGATGAGATGAGATGAGATGAGATGAGATGAGATGAGATGAGATGAGATGAGATGAGATGAGATGAGATGAGATGAGATGAGATGAGATGAGATGAGATGAGATGAGATGAGATGAGATGAGATGAGATGAGATGAGATGAGATGAGATGAGATGAGATGAGATGAGATGAGATGAGATGAGATGAGATGAGATGAGATGAGATGAGATGAGATGAGATGAGATGAGATGAGATGAGATGAGATGAGATGAGATGAGATGAGATGAGATGAGATGAGATGAGATGAGATGAGATGAGATGAGATGAGATGAGATGAGATGAGATGAGATGAGATGAGATGAGATGAGATGAGATGAGATGAGATGAGATGAGATGAGATGAGATGAGATGAGATGAGATGAGATGAGATGAGATGAGATGAGATGAGATGAGATGAGATGAGATGAGATGAGATGAGATGAGATGAGATGAGATGAGATGAGATGAGATGAGATGAGATGAGATGAGATGAGATGAGATGAGATGAGATGAGATGAGATGAGATGAGATGAGATGAGATGAGATGAGATGAGATGAGATGAGATGAGATGAGATGAGATGAGATGAGATGAGATGAGATGAGATGAGATGAGATGAGATGAGATGAGATGAGATGAGATGAGATGAGATGAGATGAGATGAGATGAGATGAGATGAGATGAGATGAGATGAGATGAGATGAGATGAGATGAGATGAGATGAGATGAGATGAGATGAGATGAGATGAGATGAGATGAGATGAGATGAGATGAGATGAGATGAGATGAGATGAGATGAGATGAGATGAGATGAGATGAGATGAGATGAGATGAGATGAGATGAGATGAGATGAGATGAGATGAGATGAGATGAGATGAGATGAGATGAGATGAGATGAGATGAGATGAGATGAGATGAGATGAGATATGACGCCCATTCATGCCAGCTATCAGTGCCGCCCATCAAGGCCGCCCATTCATGCCCACCTGTGCCGCCCATTCATGCCCACCTGTGCCGCCCATTCATGCCAGCTATCAGTGCCGCCCATCAAGGCCGCCCATTCATGCCAGCTATCAGTGCCGCCCATCAAGGCCGCCCATCAGTGCCACATCATTGCCCATCAGTGAAGGAGAAAACGTTCTTATTTAGAAAGTTTTGAAACTGAAACCAAAAAAACAAAACAAATTATTTTTAAAAAATGTTGGTATTTTTTTTATTTGTAGCGCAAAAAATAAAAAACGTAGAGGTGATCAAATACCACCAAAAGAAAGCTCTATTTGTGGGGAAAAAAAAATGATAAAAATTTCATTTGGGTACAGTGTAGCATGACCACACAATTGTCATTCAAAGTGCGACAGCGCTGAAAGCTCAAAATTGGTCTGGGCAGGAAGGTGTTTAAGTGCCCTGTATTGAAGTGGTTAAAAAATAATAACACACAATACTGTAAAAAATACCACATTATTGAACTTAAATTCATATTCTTTGAAATCCGTCTGTCTTGAGAATGCACTTGAGGGTCTTGAGGTTTTTAAGAAGTTCTATGCCAGATTTCACAGTTCTTTCCACGCTTTATACTGCAAGAGGAAGGGTTTGTTTAAAGTGGATGTAAACTTAATCACTTTAAAGATCTTATAATGTTTAATGTTTCCAAGGGATCTTTACTATTTTTAAAACAACATATTTCATTAAAACCTGGTGATCCTGCCATGAAAGTCCTTGTTCAGGAACTTTATGTTTTAAAGGTAACAATGTTCTGTGCCTGTCCCCAAATTCTGTTCCTTTATGGTACATATTACCACAAAGGCTTCTGATGATGGGGATATGATACACAATGCTTTAGCACACTAAATGCCATTCAATTATAGTTTACCTCTAAAATAATTCTGTGTTGCAGATATAAACCCCTTTATGCTTGGTGTCTTCTACACTCTTGTGTCAGCCGAGTCAACTACCACCAAACAATCATGGTCAAAGGGATACGTACAAGAGACAATCAGAATGGCACCTACTTTTGCTTTGACGTGACAAAGGTTTTTTTTTTTTTTCAGATTTTATAGGTCGGATCTGGGGCAGCCCAATGGAACCAGTGTTTTTTGGATCACACGCATCCCATTTGCACCTTCCCTAGGCCCTTGATGGGTGAAAAATTTAAACTGAATGAGGCCCTGGCTGTTCACCATTTTATAAAGACTTACGGTAATTTCCTCATGTAAGTGTTGTAGTTATTAATATAATGTTAATTACCAAATGGCTAAATATATATATTTTGCAAATAGACCCTGTTCTGTTAGTAATAAGTGATAGTGTCTTTGGAATGGACATCCTAACAACCCCCATATACTCACCCGCAGTCCTTCACATCTCATTGCTGCTCCTCATGGGAACATACCCATCATTTCTAGGTATGAATAAACTCCTCTGTGACACTCCTTGGGTCTAACAGCCAATTGCTAAGCCCATACATTGTCTGTCACTTGACCAGAGTAGTAGTGTCACTGCTAACCCACGTCGCCAACATAGCATGGAGCTGCAGGAGGGCGCAGGTAATGTTAGTATAAATTAGTTAAAATAGAAGTATGGGAAATATTTTTTGTTAATCATACTTACCTAGGTGGATGCAGCATTGGTCCAATGCTGCAACTGTCCCCCACTGGATCTAAGACTGAGAACCAAACTAACAACCGCCACTGAGCTGAGGGCTGGTGACTATCGGCTATCTGCTCTGCCCCCCCCCCCCCCCCGAGGGGGTGGGAATGGCTGACTCAGGCTTGCAGTGGCTCACTGAGAGTCTGAGCCAGGTGCCAGTCCAGGCAGTTGGGCAGATCCCGACCGTATGGTTGCAATCCTTCCCGAGCCTGGACCGACTGTGACCTCAGCCGACAGGGGGCTTCAGGAACTTACTGCACTCCTGAGATCCACAGGAAAAGTACAGCCAAATTAGCTTTGGCTGTACTTCTCCTTTAAAGTTTGCCCTTTGCATAGACACTGCTACCTTGTCCTACATGGGCAAGGTGACAGTGGGGTTGATTTACTAAGACCGGAGACTGCAAAATCTGGTGAAGCTCTGAATAGAAACCTTCCAGCTCCAGTTTTCTTTGTCAAAGCCTAATTGAAAAAGCTGAAGTGTGAAGCTGTTTACCATGCACAGAAACCTCAGTGGGGATACTGTAATGTGCCCCCTTAAAGATTTCACTTCATTTGTCCAGCAGTTGTAATTAGGTTTTATATGCGTGGCATAGAAATGAGTTTAGGAACTACAATTAGGATATTTTTGAAGGATGCTTTAGGGCCAGTATTGGGGTTGAGGCTTCAAGTTTGGAGGAAATATTTTGATCTGGTAAGAAATTGTCAGCAAGGCAAAAAAAAGAGGGAGCCCCAGGGAGCAGTAAAAGCCTAAAGGAGATTGGATAGTTAGAAAATCAATGCCAAGAAAAAAAGGGTTGGCTTGGCAAACATTGTATGCCTTATCCTCAATTCATGGCATAAAAAACATGACTTTTGAAGCTGAGATTTTTGTACCAAAACTGGGACAGCAGAGAACCATGAAATTGGTTGTTTTAGGCAAAGACCTATACTGATAAAAATCAGAACAGAAAATCCACACAATTTGAGGGAAACTTCCACCGTACACCCAAATCCCGTCAGAGTCACACAAGTACATGTAGCCTTCTAAGTCAAAATTTGTGGGCGTGAGTTTAATCTGGAATGAAACAGATGTACATTTCATATGTTAGGCATCTTGTATGATGAGATGGAAGAAAAGACATTGGAGTGCTCAGAAAAAAAATATATATTTTTCCACATAAAGAAAAATATAGTGAAAAAAAGTAATGTAAAAAACCCACACACAAATACAAAGAGCACTAATTCAATTAAACTAAACTACGCTGGCCATGAAAGGTAGTAGTTTGGACACCAGCTCCTGATATAGTAGTTTAGACTGTAACCCGTGATATGATTATGTAATGCTGCACACTTAACAAAATGCATATTACTTGTATACAATCTACCTGTACTGTAACTACATGATTTGGTCCATGTTGAACAAATGTGTATTATGCTCTGACTTTTGCTTCAATAAAGAAACTTTATTGAAGTAAAATAAATAAATAAATAAACTACCCTACAGTGTTAATTATGACATCAAATTTCAATGTAGTTTTCGTCATAGTCTTTTGACTAAAATGTCATTTTAGTTTTAGATGCATTTTACCCTTTTGACTAAGCCTCCCAATGTGACTTGTCATGCGATTTGGCCTGTCAAAGTTGCACCCCATCGATCGACTGTTCAAATTGCTGCAAAAGCTGATTTTGTGATGCCGCATGTAGTTTATAAAGTAGTTCCTGCACTACTTTTGGCGATTTCAGGTGCAACTTGCATAGACATCTGTGCATGCGGTCCCACAGATGTCAGTCAAATCGCACCGACATGTGGCTTGGAAAACGCTGATTTCAAGTGAAGTTGTGCGATTTCAAAGCAGTATTCAATGTGAATGAGGGCTACAGTGCCATTTTGATTTTAATCATCTGAATTGTTTTAATCAAGTTAAATTGTAATGCATTATTTAAAGTGATTATAAAGTCAGGTGCTTTTTTTATCTTAATGCATTCTATGCATTAAGATAAAAAAAACCTTCTGTGTGTAGCAGCCGACCCAGCACACCCTAATACATTCCTGAGCCCCCTCTCTGTCCAGCAATGTCCACAAATTCCTCAGCAGTCCAGGACTCCCTCTCCGGATTGGTTAAGACACAGCAGTGGCACCATTTGCTCCCGCGCCTATCAAAGTAATTTAGCCAATCAGGGGAGAGAGGGGGTGGGTCCGAACGGCAGCTCCGTGTCTGAATGGCCACACAGAGCTGCAGCTCGGCTTGGGTGCCCCCACAACAAGCCGTTTGCTGTGGGGGCACTTGACAGGAGGTAAGGGCTAGAGGCGCCAGTTTGGGACCTGAGAAGAGGAGGATCAGGGCTGCTCTGTGCAAAACCACTGCTTCTTATTTTTGTTTTTTGTTTTTTTTAAAACAAGACTTTACAGTCACTTTAAGCATTTCTCAAGAATTGCCAAACTTATTATATACGCCTGGAGTAAAAATCTAACATTATTTATGATATTAAGGTTTGAACATGCGCTACAGACACAGATTTAGCCATTGTGATATATAACGTCTATAAATAAACCCAAGTTTCATAAACAAACAAAAATATTGATCTTTGACAAACAGAAGTGCAACTTTAAAACATAACAAAAAAGTAAACTCTATTGGCTGTAATGTCTCATATTACCTGAATACATTACCAACAATAACCACTTGGCTACTGGGCACCTTTACCCTTACTTTGTACCCTTCCTGCCCAGGCCAATTTTTTGCCTTCAACGCTGTCACACTTTTGTATGGTCATGCAACACTGTACCCATATGAAACTTAGCATTTTCTACCCACAGAACTTACTTTTGGTAGTGTTTAATCACCACTGGGTTTTTTATTGTTTGCTAAACAAAAAAAATAAAATAAATAGAAAAAAACTTAAATTTAGAAAAATAAAAAAAAATCTTTGAGTTTTCTTATACAATTTTGCAAACACGTAATTTTTCTCCTTCACTAATGTGCACAGAAGAGGCTGTACTGATAGGCTGCATTTATGGGCACTGATGAGACAGCACTGAAGGACACTGAGGAGGCACTGATAATCAGTGCCCTGATTATCGTGGCCGATGTCCCTATAACATAAGCTGGTTATCGGCTTTCTTCTCTGGCTTAACCGGGTTGTGTTTACATTCTGTGATTAGCTGTCATTGGCAGACAGCTGATCACATGGTAATGGGCTGCTGTGATTGGTCCTTTACCTCAATCTGTGATCAGCCATGTCCAAAGGACTCCTCGATCCCAGAGCACACGGCCCACGCGCCGCAGGGGGTGTTCGGACAGCGTGATCACTGGAGGACATCCATGGACACCCTCCTGGCAAGCTATGCCCATGCAGTAGCCGTCTTTTGGGCATAGTGCTGTCAAAAAATATATATTTTTTTCTTTCAGCAGTTCCGGAAATGCCCCCTACTTATTCTTTTGCAGATGGCAAAATCAGCTATTTCATTGTGACATCCCTTTCTGCTAAATGACTCCCTTAAAGAGATAGATCGATCTATCTTATTTTATAACATACATTAAATTTTTTAATATATTGCACATCCTTACCCTAGAGGTGGTGTTGATGTTCCATTCACAGTAGGCATTATCAGGGTAATTGTCCGGGAAGTTGGGTGAAGTGATAACTCCCTTTGAATCGGTCAGCACACCACCACAATCTTAAAGATACAAAACATCTCATTATAACCGCTGTACATGTATTTGGCTCTATATTCAACTGCCATGCACAAAGCTTTATAGACTGGGTATAGATTATTTACCAGTAGGCTTTTATCAAAACATTATACCTGCACTATAGTAAAAGCCTATAAAAACAAGGATGCTGCTGGATAGCAGACACCCTAAAGTAGCATATCACATCTTTGTAGTTGTAGTAAAACCCTCCTAGTACTGTCAGAACTAAACCACTTACAGACCGGACCATTTTGCTGGTCAAAGACCAGACCACTTTTTGGCATTCGGCACTGCGCCGCTTTAACTGACAATTGCGCGGTCGTGCGACGTGGCTCCCAAACAAAATTGACGTCCTTTTTTTTCCCCCACAAATAGAGCTTTTTGGTGGTATTTGATCACCCCTGCGGTTTTTATTTTTTGCTCTATAAACAAAAATAGAGCGACAATTTTGAAAAAAAAAAAAACATTATTTTTTTACTTTGTTATAATAAATATCCCCCAAAAAGATATAAAAAAAACATTTTTTTCCCTCAGTTTAGGCCGGAAAAAATAAAAAAATAAATAAATCGCAATAAGCTATTGATTGGTTTGCGCAAAAGTTATAGCGTTTACAAAATAGGGATAGTTTTATGGCATTTTTATTAATAATTTTTTATAATTTTTTTTTTTTTTTTTACTAGTAATGGCGGCGATCATCGATTTTTATTGTGACTGCGACATTGTGGCGGACACATCGGACATTTTTGGGACCATTGTCGTTTATACAGTAATCAGTGCTATATAAATGCAGCGATTTCTGTGTAAATGACACTGACAGTGAAGGGGTTAACCACTGGGTGGCAGTCTAGGGGTTAAGTGTTCCTAGGGTTGTATTACTAACTGTGGGGGGGTTGGGCTTTCATTTAGTGAACACTGATCTCTGCTCCAATCACATGGAGCAGAGATCAGCGTCACTAGGCAGAATGGAGAAATGCTGTTTACACGGCATTTCCTCCATTCAGCCGTCCCGTGAGACGATCACGGGTATGCCCGCGGCGGTCGAGTCCGCGGGACCCGCGACCGAACTCACGGGGGTCCCGACCGGCGCGCTCGCGATGGCAGGGCGGCATTGAAGATTGGACGTACCTGTACGCCAATATGCCTGCCCGTGTCATTCTGCCGACGTACATCGGCGTGCGCTGGTTGGGAACCGGTTAAAAGTACCTTTGCAAGAAGTGACTTTCCAATTGTCAAAAAATGTAAACCAACGGGTTATAATCCTCCCTTGCTCCATTCAAAAAAAAAAAAAAGAGGTTTTCCCTGTAGTTCTACTTTAAAGTGATTGTAAAGTCTCTTTTTTTTTTTTTTTTTTTTAAGTGTTGTTTTTTTAAACAAACTGTCATACTTACCTCCTCTGGGCAGTTGGTTTTGCACAGAGCAACCTGGATCCTCCTTTTCTTGAGCTGCAGCTCCATGTGTCCATTCAGACACAGAGCTTCTGTCCCACCTCCTCTCTCCCCCCTGATTGGCTAAATTACTTTGACAGCCGCAGGAGAATGCATTAAGATAAAAAAAAAAAAAGCCTTTACAACATCTTTAAGGCTGGGTTCATACTGGAGATCACAGCGGCTCACAGCAGGAGTGCGGGCGTCTCCATTCACCGTTTCGGGTCTGATTTCAGCCAGAATTCTGGGCACAGTTGGGAGATCCTGAAATGGATCAAAAGACACACAGGGCTCCTGTGCAATTCGTACTGAAGCCGATGTGGAGATGTGTGAACCGGCTCTATAGAGAGCCGGCCACAATCTTCTGCTATGCAAATTGGATGCAGGAAACCCCCCCATCCAATTTGCAACATTGTGACCCCAGTCTAGGGCGTAAAGAGTATCTAGTAATGTTGTGTCCTTGTAACTTCCTCTTTGCGGAACTGATATCTCAAACAATGCTACGTACTGTCCTGACTTCCACTGTGAACTGCAAAAAAAAAAAAAAAAAAAAACACCTTTCCCCATGAACTAAAGATAAGACAGGGGGGTGGTGTTCTGTAGGCCTAGCACAGCTCCTGCCCTGGGATGTACAGAAAGAGTGTTGCCACCAGGGCTTTACTGGGAATAAAAACCAGCCCTGGAAAAAAAAAAAAAAATAAATAAAAAAAAAAAACCCACACATTTTAAAGCATATTTGATGAAGAGCGTATCTATCTATAAATTCCAGTTAAAATTGGTAAGTGGACAATCAAGGGGGACCCCAGGAACTCAGAATGTGGGGGGACCACCTTCCACACAAAGAATACACTAAGGTAAGGGGGGGTGGGTGCCCACCAAATGCAGCTTTACTCTGCCCATGAAAGCGGCCTCACTGTGCCCACCATTGCGGCCTCACTGTGCCGTGAATGCAGCCCACTGTGTCCATAAATGCAGCCCTCCTGTACCCCATGTCCCAGTCTGCAGTCCCTGTCTGTTGGAAGGTGTGTTGATGCTCGGTATGGTACATTGCATGGCAGCAGGATATCCATGACGAGCAGCAGCAGGCAGGGTCTGTTCTCGTTTTGGATGGGGACGGTACTCCTTCCAGAGGATGTGTCTGCTGTGAGATGGAGTGGTCCCTGGCCACCTGCACCTTCAGCTGTCCCCATTTTCCGGCCCCAGTCAGCCTGTCCTCTGGTCCTGGGGAAGTGGAGAGCACTGGGTGGGAGCTGGAGAGAAGTGGGAGCAGAGAGTACTGGCAGGGTTGGAGAACACATGGGTGGGGGCAAAGAGCAGGTGGTAGTGGAGATCACAGGGGAGGGGAGCAGAGAGCGCTGGGGTGGCCAAAAAGAACAGTGGTGGAGAACATGGTAGGCTGAGAGCACTGGAGAGGGCTAAGAGTGTGGGGTGGCGAAGAACACTGGGGGGGGCAGAAAAACAAGGGTGGAGAGCACGGGGACTGAAGAGTACGGGGGGGGGGTACAAAGAGTAAGGGGGAGAGCTCAAGAGCACCAGTGGGGGCCAGAAACAACAGGGGGAAAAGCATGGGAGACTGGAGAGCATTATGGGAGGTGGCAAAATGCAGGGGAAGTGGAGAGTGATGGGGGGGAAGCCAAAAAGAACAGGAGTGGAGAGCAGGGGGGGGGGGGGGGGAATAGAGAGCACGGGGGGTGGAGAGTGATGGGTGGAGCTTGAGAGCACCAGGGGGTCAGAAAGAACAGGGGTGGGGAGAATGGAGGGCTGGAGATCACTGGGGTGGGGGCTGGAGAGTGATGGGGCGAGAGAAAGGGGGGGGGGGGAAGAGCACAGGGGAGAGTGTATAGCACTGGGATGGTGGCTAGAGAAGGATGGGGAGAACTGGAGAGCAGGCTGGGGTTGGGGGGGGCAGAAAGAACAGGGATGGAGAAAACAGGGGGGGGGGTGGGCAGTAAAAGAAGTTGGATAGGAGGATCAGCAGGGGGGGGCTGCATATAGAGGAAATAAGCTTTCTATATTCCTCCATGCAGCCACTGAATGCTTGATTCTCCTCCAATCCCTAGAAAGCTTATCTCCTTTATATGCAGCCCCCTGCTGATCCTCCTATCCAGGCACACAGGGCGGGCTGTATGGGCTTCATGTCACCCTCCTGATCACAGAGCGCTGGCTCTGTGGTTCGGCGGCTGCTCTGCAACACAGCCCCGCCCCCCCCCAGACAGGCTTATGTGATAGGCGGAGTGTTGATTCTCTCTACTATCACACGAGCCAGTCGGGGGGGGGGCGGAGCCGTGTTGCAGAGCGGCCGCCGAACATAGAGGCAGCCAGTGCTCTGTGATCCATAGGAGAGAGCACAAATGCAGCCGCAACTAAAAGCGCCCCCAGGGCAGGCGGCCTACCGGGAAATCTCCCGATATCCAGGTAGGCCAGTCCGGCCCTGGTTGTCACCCTAGGTTGTTGGCAGGATCACTAGGTGAAAATAAAGGTAAAACAGGCCTGAAAAAAAATAAATGCAGCCACCATATCTAAAGACTGATTAGCTGCAAAACTACAATTTGGTGTTTTTCTTATTGTGCTAAAGATTATGTTTTTCGTTTTGGACAGAATAGGTAAGGTAAAGCCCTTTCTCAGCTATTTATTGCGGTTTGCGTCCCTGGTGATAAGATTCTCCCTTCTATTTGTCATGGTGGCCACTGTCACTGGGACAGAAAGTGATAAAAAATCCAAAATGTTAAAATAGTCACCACAAGAAGTGAGGACATATTCTCCACTGGGCACACCTTTTCCTAAGACATCTCTCTAGGGAGGGGGGGGGGGGGGTTCTTATTTTAGAGAGACCTCCTCTAATTTTCTGTTGTGTCTCCAGAACAGAGAATGAAAAACAATGTCCCAGTACATGGGCAGCAAAATATAACCCTATAGGTGTTTTAACCATTCACTGCTCTATCCAAAAATGTTTTGGCTTCACATACACTTTAAAAAAGCCAAAAAAGTGTTATGTTTCAGTTTTTGGTGCAGGATAGTGAGTTGACATAGGAAACATTGCCGAGCCTAATATTTCCTTACCAAATCCATTAATAAAAAAATAAAAAAAAAGTCCTTACTATTGTACATGACCGGAGTGGTTCTTCTAGTTGTCGGTGTTGTTCCGGAGGTAGTTTTAGGGGTGGTTCTTGTAGTTGTCTGAGTTGTTGTGATTGGAGGAGGAGCAACAACAGAATTTGTAGAATAAGCTGTTGACGAAAAGCAAAAGGGGCATTTCAGAAACAAATCAGACATTTCTGCCTAGAGTTTATCTCTCTATCTAGAGTTTTAGACAGCTCTGTCATACAGCACAGCCCCGTCTGGAAGGGACAGGGGCCTGATCTTACTCTGGACAGTAAAGAGACAAGCAAAAGCATGATGAGTTAATCTCTCTATCACTCTGCTCTTTCCTCCCATCAGCATGCTCCCTGCACTGCAACACACCAGACTGCCGCCTTGTGCTGCTTTTGCCTGTTTTTTAGCTTTGCTGTTCAGGGAATTTATGCTGCTTTATAAAACACAGAATTACAATAATTTGTATTGTTTAAAGAAAGAATTATGAACCGGGAATTTTGCCAGTATGCATTTTACAATTTACAAGTATATGTTACCAGTAGGGATGAGCTTGTGTTCCGTCCAAACAAAAAAAAAGGAGCTCTCTTTGCTGGTGGACTGAGCTCCGCCTTGGCTGATTCTCCGCCTTGGCTGCATTGACCATTTTAGGTCAATGATGTAATGAGCTTTCCTACCCCTATGTGTATGTCAGCTGCAGAGAGTACAATATCCTACCCACAGCCCATTGGCCCAGCACTGTCACATGACTGGCAAATTGACGTCACCACTCCCCAGGTTGCCAACAGACAATCTCTGTGCTGACTGCAAAACAGCAAGGAGCTGTGGGGGGGGGGGGGGGGGGGGGAATTGCAGGTAGGGAAAATATAAGGTGGGTCAATAGATGCCCTCTCCAAAGACACGTTTAACCATTCCTGCATGGGCAAGGCGATGGTGTCTCTTTAAAGTGGAACTTCACTCTCTCAATCAACATTGACTAATTTTAATCCTTATATTGCTGGCATTAGTAATTAGATATACTTTCCTATCACATGTACTTGTTTTCAACCTTCTTTCAAATTTCTTCAGCTACTTCCTGCTTTCCATGCCTAGGCAAATGTTGTCATAATATAAAGATAGATATGAGCGCACAGGCTCATGGTGCAAATAAGGTTTGTTTATTTAATAGAAAGAAATAAAATTGATACTTTTACAAGTGTAGATGTCTAAAGTCCTCCTGTTTGGAGCCCTGAACAGAGTCACATCCGAGCACCAAAGTAGATGGATTGTCCACAGGATGAATGGATGAATGCCTCCACAAGCGCTGGCTACCAAGCAGCTGCTGACAGGCTGCAAGCAAGCCGCTCCTGACCAGCAGGCATCTGGAGTCAGTGACAAGGCTGCGGAAGCCTCCACCATGTAATCCACCGGGAGTTTCTGGTGAAACAGACTGACAGGGTATGCTATGCGATTGCGAGGACTTAATGTCATACATCCCAGGAGTCTTAAGGAGGGAAGGAGGGGTTTTCTCAGATAAGGTTTTTCTCCTACCTGCCAGCCTGGGCTAAGGGCACGTGTATTCCAGGAAGTAACTGCTACATGAATCATCTGCCCTTTCTCAAGATGGCCACAGCCAGAAATGCTAGGGGATGTTTTTCTAAATGATTTATCAGAAAAATAAACCATGGAGACATAGATGGATGGGTGAATTTGCTTTGAATATTAATAATTAATTAAATAAAGTTTTTTGATTTGTGGTGCTCAGATACAGTGTAGTTCCACTTTAAGCAGATGTGACCCTCAGTGGGCATAATGTGCCCCCTTGAGGATCCATGCAACACAATGTGGCCCACAGCTTTATTTGAATCTTACACACAAGGCCTAGAGATAGGACTGGGGACTACATTTAGCCTATTTTTAGAGTATGTTTTGGACCAGTATTTGGGGTAAGTCTTTAAATTTGGAATAAATAGTTTGATGTGGTAAATCAATTTTAGCAAGGCAAGAAATGGCAAAGCTCCAGATAAAAGTAAAAAGAATTTGAATCTTTCTTCTACTCTATCCAAAGGAAATAAAAAAAGCATTTCCTTAACAAAAATTTCATGCCTCGCCCTTGATTCATGGGAACCCCACATAAAATATTGAAGCTGTGATTATTGTACCAAAGCTGGGACAGAACTATAAAACTTGCTGTTTTAGGTGAAGACTTGAATGGATAAAAGTCAGGGCAGAGATTATATAGTTTGGTTGAAAAAAAAGATACGAGTCCAAATAGTTCAACCAATAAAAAGGGAAAAAAATACATTTACAATCCTATATGCACAATCCCATACCCACAGGATTTTTTTTTTTTTAGAAAAATTATGTGCGAGAAAATAACTTGTGATGACTAAACTTACCTGGCTGATATATGAGCCTGAATCCTTTCCCAGCGACCATGTTATCAGAGTTTAGAAGCTGATTGGCTAACATGAACAGCTGCACCTGTTTTAACAAATCAATGCCATAGTTTCATAACTGGACATAAACCATTTACCAATCAAGTCTGACAGCTAATGTTTAATCTTAACTTTAGCCATTCACTCAGATTTACCTTGTGTGCCCGTTATATCTCTCTTCTTCCTTTGCTTTAAGTTCTGTTAAAACAAAAATACAATTCCATTAACAAGGCAGATATATAAAATTTGTAGCATATGTAATCTTAATTATCTTTTAAATGTTCATATACATGGTGGATTTTACCTGCCCAATGTGATGGGTATTTTGAATAGAGCCTTAAAATTCTAATGGGTTTGGATGGTTCCAGCAGGATAACAGAATAAATAATTAAATTATTCCTAACTAGTTAGTAGAGATCACAACAAACAGGGAGCTCTGCAGTAACCCAAAGAAAATGCTGAAGAGTTTAAATAAGCTATTTAGTCTTTGACCAAAATTCTTTTACTTGTTAAATGCCATGGCATTCTGTGAATGCTTCCTTCACCTTTTGGCCAAACATTCATTTTGAAATATTTAGCCAAAACAGGAAAATAAAACATTGTGAAGGGCACATCATTACATCACAAATTATAAATATTATAAGAAATTAACAAGAGACTAGATCCCAACTTGCCTATTCAGCATGACCCTGTTGATCAAAAACACTTCCAAGACAATTACAAATCAGGGTATATATACCTTGAATTAAGGAAATACATCATTATGCCATAACGTTAATTGTCAGGGAACAGACATCAGATGTTATAGGTCCTACCCCCTGAACACTCATGCTGGTGTTTTGGGAAGTCAGTTCTAAAACTCATCTTTTTAATTACTGACAAGTGTTAATTACACAGAATGCATTATTGATTACTATGGGAAAGTTTTTAAATAAACCCAACTAACCACAGAAATCATGTAAGTTAGATGTGTATGGAATAAAAGAGATGGGTTGGCAACCTTGCTTGTGGCCACTCCATTGCATTATCTCAGGCATCCCCTTGTCACACTAGCTATTCTGTTACTAATAACAATTTGCCAGTGGCAGAATTACTAAGACACAAATTAACTTTTTTATCCTTCTCTCCTTTTCTGAGCACTCATTTCTGCTGCATTTTAGGCACTAGGCAGTAACACAAATAGCTTCTATTAAAGAAAATGGAAGTTACATTTCAGTCATTGTGTTACTCGCTAGCAAGTCAAAGCAATGGCTGCCTCTGCTGTAGGCTACACAAGAAGCACATAGTAGCAACAAGTGTTAGTAGCAATCCCGTACATCTGCAGTATTGTGTGACCATGTGCAGTGATTGTCACATCATAGGCAGCCATTAATTCTATTTGTTAAAGGTTAACTTTAGTTATATACTTCTAAAAATGGCATGTGTACATTAGGCATTATTGTTACTGTCCATAAAAAAAAAACAAAAAAAAAAAAAAACTGTCATCCTATAATTTAAAGATCTGAATGAGTTTTATACTCACTTGAGAAGGTAAGTTAAGGCCAAGCACACGCAGCACATAGCCGCAACAAGCAGTAAGGTCTTCATTATCTCTGGGGTGACGTTCTTAATCTGTAGCAGCTCCTTTAGCAAAGTGTTTGTATGACTTGACACCTTGCATTGACTCTAGCACCTGCTGCCTATATATACCCCTAACAAGTCCTTCTTGACACACCCCTTATTATAATGATAATATAATAGCTGTGTGAAGTTGGCACCCCATGTTTGTAAAACCTGAATAAAAATATACCATTCGTTTGTGCTGGTTTGTGCTGCAAAAATAAACGTTTGTGCCGCTTTGGTTGCGGAGATATTGTGCGTTATAGTTGCTGAAACCCCGTCCACTTTGCACCCCAGGTTGCTGAATTTGAAAAACAAACGCGCATTCGTTTGTGCCGCGTTTGTGCTGGTTTGTGCTGCAAAAATAAACGTTTGTGCCGCTTTGGTTGAGGAGATATTGTGCGTTATAGTTGCTAAACCCCCGCCCACTTTGCACCCCACGTTGCTGAATTTGAAAAACAAATGCGCCATTCGTTTGTGCTGGTTTGTGCTGCAAAAATAAATGTTTGTGCCGCTTTGGTTGCAGAGATATTGTGCGTTATAGTTGCTGAAACCCTGCCCACTTTGCACCCCATGTTGTTGAATTTTAAACACGACCGCGCCATTCGTTTGTGCCGCGTTTGTGCTGGTTTGTGCTGCAAAAATAAACGTTTGTGCCGCTTTGGTTGCAGAGATATTGTGCGTTATAGTTGCTGAAACCCCACCCACTTTGACACACCACGTTGACGAATTTGAAAAACAAACGCGCCATTTGTTTGTGCCGCGTTTGTGCTGGATTGTGCTGCAAAAAAAAAGTTTATGCCGCTTTGGTTGCGGAGATATTGTGCATTATAGTTGCTGAAACCCCGCCCACTTTGCTCCCCACATTGCTGAATTTGAAAAACAAATGCACCATTCGTTTGTGCCGCGTTTGTGCTGGTTTGTGCCGCAAAAATAAACGTTTGTGGCATTTTGGTTGCAGAGATATTGTGCGTTATAGTTGTTGAAACCCCGCCCACTTTGCACCCCATGTTGTTGAATTTTAAACACGACCGCGCCATTCGTTTGTGCCGCGTTTGTGCTGGTTTGTGCCGCAAAATAAACGTTTGTGCCGCTTTGGTTGCGGAGATATTGTGCGTTATAGTTGCTGAAACCCCACCCACTTTGACACCCCACGTTGACGAATTTGAAAAACAAACGCGCCATTCGTTTGTGCCGCGTTTGTGCTGGTTTGTGCTGCAAAAATAAACGTTTGTGCCGCTTTGGTTGCAGAGATAGTGTGCGTTATAGTTGCTGAAACCCCGCCCACTTTGCACCCCACGTTGCTGAATTTGAAAAACAAACGCACCATTCGTTTGTGCCGCGTTTATGCTGGTTTGTGCTGCAGAAATAAATGTTTGTGCCACTTTGGTTGCGGAGATATTGTGCATTATAGTTGCTGAAACCCCGCCCACTTTGCACCCCACGTTGCTGAATTTGAAAAACAAACGCGCCATTCGTTTGTGCCACGTTTGTGCTGGTTTGTGCTGCAAAAATAAACATTTGTGCCGCTTTGGTTGCGGAGATATTGTGCGTTATAGTTGCTCAAACCCCGCCCACTTTGCACCCCACGTTGCTGAATTTGAAAAACAAACACGCCATTCGTTTGTGCCACGTTTGTGCTGGTTTGTGCTGAAAAAATAAACGTTTGTGACGCTTTGGTTGAAGAGATATTGTGCGTTATAGTTGCTGAAACCCCACCCACTTTTCACCCCACGTTGCTGAATTTAAAAAACCAACGTGCCATTCGTTTGTGCTGGTTTGTGCTTCAAAAATAAACATTTGTGCCACTTTGGTTGCGGAGATATTGTGCGTTATAGTTGCTCAAACCCCGCCCACTTTGCACCCCACGTTGCTGAATTTGAAAAACAAATGCGCCATTCGTTTGTGCCGCGTTTGTGCTGGTTTGTGCCACAAAAATAAACGTTTGTGGCGCTTTGGTTGCGGAGATATTGTGCGTTTATAGTTGCTGAAACCCCACCCACTTTGCACCCCATGTTGCTGAATTTTTAAAACGAACACACGATTTGTGTGTGCAACATTTGTGCTGGTTTGTGCCGCAAAAATAAATGTTTGTGAAGCTTTGGTTGCGGAGATATTGTGCGTTATAGTTGCTGAAACCCCACCCACTTTGCACCCCACGTTGCCGAATTTGAAAAACAAACGCGCCATTTGTTTGTGCCGCGTTTGTGCTGGATTGTGCTGCAAAAAAAAAGTTTATGCCGCTTTGGTTGCGGAGATATTGTGCATTATAGTTGCTGAAACCCCGCCCACTTTGCACCTCACATTGCTGAATTTGAAAAACAAATTCGTCATTCGTTTGTGCCGCGTTTGTGCTGGTTTGTGCCGCAAAAATAAACGTTTGTGGCATTTTGGTTGCAGAGATATTGTGCGTTATAGTTGTTGAAATCCCGCCCACTTTGCACCCCATGTTGTTGAATTTTAAACACGACCGCGCCATTCGTTTGTGCCGCGTTTGTGCTGGTTTGTGCCGCAAAATAAACGTTTGTGCCGCTTTGGTTGCGGAGATATTGTGCGTTATAGTTGCTGAAACCCCACCCACTTTGACACCCCACGTTGACGAATTTGAAAAACAAACGCGCCATTCGTTTGTGCCGCATTTGTGCTGGTTTGTGCTGCAAAAATAAACGTTTGTGCCGCTTTGGTTGCAGAGATATTGTGCGTTATAGTTGCTGAAACCCCGCCCACTTTGCACCCCACGTTGCTGAATTTGAAAAACAAACGCACCATTCGTTTGTGCCGCGTTTATGCTGGTTTGTGCTGCAGAAATAAATGTTTGTGCCACTTTGGTTGCGGAGATATTGTGCATTATAGTTGCTGAAACCCCGCCCACTTTGCACCCCACGTTGCTGAATTTGAAAAACAAACGCGCCATTCGTTTGTGCCGCGTTTGTGCTGGTTTGTGCTGCAAAAATAAACATTTGTGCCGCTTTGGTTGCGGAGATATTGTGCGTTATAGTTGCTCAAACCCCGCCCACTTTGCACCCCACGTTGCTGAATTTGAAAAACAAACACGCCATTCGTTTGTGCCACGTTTGTGCTGGTTTGTGCTGAAAAAATAAACGTTTGTGACGCTTTGGTTGAAGAGATATTGTGCATTATAGTTGCTGAAACCCCACCCACTTTTCACCCCACGTTGCTGAATTTAAAAAACCAACGTGCCATTCGTTTGTGCTGGTTTGTGCTGCAAAAATAAACATTTGTGCCGCTTTGGTTGCGGAGATATTGTGCGTTATAGTTGCTCAAACCCCGCCCACTTTGCACCCCACGTTGCTGAATTTGAAAAATAAATGCGCCATTCGTTTGTGCCGCGTTTGTGCTGGTTTGTGCCGCAAAAATAAACGTTTGTGCTGCTTTGGTTGCGGAGATATTGTGCGTTATAGTTGCTGAAACCCCGCCCACTTTGCACCCCACGTTGCTGAATTTGAAAAACAAACACGCCATTCGTTTGTGCCACGTTTGTGCTGGTTTGTGCTGAAAAAATAAACGTTTGTGACGCTTTGGTTAAAGAGATATTGTGCGTTATAGTTGCTGAAACCCCACCCACTTTTCACCCCACGTTGCTGAATTTAAAAAACCAACGTGCCATTCGTTTGTGCTGGTTTGTGCTGCAAAAATAAACATTTGTGCCGCTTTGGTTGCGGAGATATTGTGCGTTATAGTTGCTCAAACCCCGCCCACTTTGCACCCCACGTTGCTGAATTTGAAAAATAAATGCGCCATTCGTTTGTGCCGCGTTTGTGCTGGTTTGTGCCGCAAAAATAAACGTTTGTGCTGCTTTGGTTGCGGAGATATTGTGCGTTATAGTTGCTGAAACCCCGCCCACTTTGCACCCCACGTTGCTGAATTTGAAAAACAAATGTGCCATTTGTTTGTGCCGCGTTTGTGCTGCGTTTGTGCTGGAAAAAAAAAGTTTGTGCCGCTTTGGTTGCGGAGATATTGTGCATTATAGTTGCTCAAACCCCGCCCACTTTGCACCCCACGTTGCTGAATTTTAAAAACAAATGCGCCATTCATTTGTGCCGCATTTGTGCCACAAAAATAAACGTTTGTGGCGCTTTGGTTGCGGAGATATTGTGCGTTTATAGTTGCTGAAACCCCGCCCACTTTGCACCCCACATTGTTGGATTTTAAAAACGACCGCACCATTCGCTTGTGCCGTGTTTGTGCTGGTTTGTGCCGCAAAAATAAACGTTTGTGCTGCTTTGGTTGCGGAGATATTGTGCGTTAAAGTTGCTGAAACCCCGCCCACTTTGCACCCCATGTTGCTGAATTTTAAAAACGAACACACAATTTGTGTGTGCAACATTTGTGCTGGTTTGTGCCGCAAAAATAAATGTTTGTGAAGCTTTGGTTGCGGAGATATTGTGCGTTATAGTTGCTGAAACCCCACCCACTTTGCACCCCACGTTGCCGAATTTGAAAAACAAACGCGCCATTTGTTTGTGCCGCGTTTGTGCTGGATTGTGCTGCAAAAAAAAAGTTTATGCCGCTTTGGTTGCGGAGATATTGTGCATTATAGTTGCTGAAACCCCGCCTACTTTGCACCCCACATTGCTGAATTTGAAAAACAAATGCGCCATTCGTTTGTGCCGCGTTTGTGCTGGTTTGTGCCGCAAAAATAAACGTTTGTGGCATTTTGGTTGCAGAGATATTGTGCGTTATAGTTGTTGAAACCCCGCCCACTGTGCACCCCATGTTCTTGAATTTTAAAAATGAACGTGCCATTAGTTTGTGCCACGTTTGTGCTGGTTTGTGCCGCAAAAATAAACGTTTGTGCCGATTTGGTTGAGGAGATATTGTGTGTTATATTTGCTGAAGCCCCGCCCACTTTGCACCCCATGTTGTTGAATTTTAAACAAGACGGCGCCATTCGTTTGTGCCGCGTTTATGCTGGTTTGTGCCGCAAAATAAGCGTTTGTGCCGCTTTGGTTGCGGAGATATTGTGCGTTATAGTTGCTGAAACCCCGCCCACTTTGCACCCCATGTTGTTGAATTTTAAACACGATGGCCCCATTCGTTTGTGCCGTGTTTGTGCTGGTTTGTGCCGCAAAATAAACGTTTGTGCCGCTTTGGTTGCGGAGATATTGTGCGTTATAGTTGCTGAAACCCCGCCCACTTTGACACCCCACGTTGCTGAATTTGAAAAACAAACACACCATTCGTTTGTGCCGCGTTTGTGCTGGTTTGTGCTGCAAAAATAAATGTTTGTGCCGCTTTGGTTGTGGAGATATTGTGCGTTATAGTTGCTGAAACCCCGCCCACTTTGCACCCCATGTTGCTGAATTTGAAAAACAAACGCGCTATTCGTTTGTGCCGCGTTTGTGCTGCACAAATAAACGTTTGTGCCGCTTTGGTTGCGGAGATATTGTGCATTATAGTTGCTGAAACCCCGCCCACTTTGCACCCCACGTTGCTGAATTTGAAAAACAAACACACCATTCGTTTGTGCCGCGTTTGTGCTGGTTTGTGCTGCAAAAATAAATGTTTGTGCCGCTTTGGTTGTGGAGATATTGTGCGTTATAGTTGCTGAAACCCCGCCCACTTTGCACCCCATGTTGCTGAATTTGAAAAACAAACATGGCATGCATTTGTGCTATGTTTGTGCTGGTTTGTGCTGAAAAAATAAACGTTTGTAACGCTTTGGTTGAGGAGATATTGTGCGTTATAGTTGCTGAAACCCCGCCCACTTTGCACCCCATGTTGTTGAATTTTAAAACCGACCGCGCCATTCGTTTGTGCTGGTTTGTGCCTCAAAATAAACGTTTGTGTCGTTTTGGTTGCGGAGATATTGTGCGTTATAGTTGCTAAAACCCCGTCCACTTTGCCGAAGTAGAAAAACAAACGCGCCATTTGTTTGTGCCGCGTTTGTGCTGGTTTGTGCTGCAAAAATAAACATTTGTGCCGCTTTGGTTGCGGAGATATTGTGCGTTCTAGTTGCTGAAACCCCGCCCACTTTGCACCCCATGTTGTTGAATTTTAAAAACGACCGCACCATTCGTTTGTGCTGGTTTGTGCCGCTTTGGTTGTGGAGATATTGTGCGTTATGGTTGCTGAAACCCCGCCCACTTTGCACCCCACGTTGCCGAATTTGAAAAACAAACGCGCCATTTGTTTGTGCCGCGTTTGTGCTGGTTTGTGCTGCAAAAATAAACGTTTGTGCCGCTTTGGTTGCGGAGATATTGTGCATTATAGTTGCTGAAACCCCGCCCACTTTGCACCCCACGTTGCTGAATTTGAAAAACAAATGCGCCATTCGTTTGTGCTGGTTTGTGCCGCAAAAATAAACGTTTGTGGCATTTTGGTTGCAGAGATATTGTGCGTTATAGTTGCTGAAACTCCGCCACATGTGTGCACCCCATGTTCTTGAATTTTAAAAACGAACGTGCCATTCGTTTGTGCCGTGTTTGTGCTGGTTTGTGCTGCAAAAATAAACGTTTGTGCCGCTTTGGTTGCGGAGATATTGTGCATTATAGTTGCTGAAACCCCGCCCACTTTGCACCCCACGTTGCTGAATTTGAAAAACAAATGCGCCATTCGTTTGTGCTGGTTTGTGCCGCAAAAATAAACGTTTGTGGCATTTTGGTTGCAGAGATATTGTGCGTTATGGTTGCTGAAACCCCGCCCACTTTGCACCCCACGTTGCCGAATTTGAAAAACAAACGCGCCATTTGTTTGTGCCGCGTTTGTGCTGGTTTGTGCTGCAAAAATAAACGTTTGTGCCGCTTTGGTTGCGGAGATATTGTGCATTATAGTTGCTGAAACCCCGCCCACTTTGCACCCCACGTTGCTGAATTTGAAAAACAAATGCGCCATTCGTTTGTGCTGGTTTGTTCTGCAAAAATAAACGTTTGTGCCATTTTGGTTGTGGAGATATTGTGCGTTTATAGTAGCTGAAACCCCGTCCCATATTGCTGAATAAAACAAATGGCATGTTTGTTTTTAAGATTCAGCTGGTTTGTTCATGGTTTGTGCAGATTTGGTGGATATTGTACATGTTTTACTCCACATGGATCCCCCCTTCCGATTCTCTAGCGCTGACTGGAAGAACAGACGGAGGAGGAAATCTGGAGAGGGGGTGGGCACAGCTGGCTCTGGCTCTATTGAGGCAGAGTCAGCTGTCAATCAGGCGGCAGGATGGATCTCAACAGTATTGTCAGGGTCTGTCCCGGCTGCATCGCGGCTCTGTGCTGTCAGGATATAGTGGGCCATAGCCCGCCACATGCACATGATTTTTTTTGTCACGAGAGAACATACTATATGTCATCTTGTGAACAAAAAAAACTAAGGCCAAAAAAGGTTGGGCCATAGTTCTCTTTTAAACCAGGTCTTAACCAAGCAAAACAGCACTCCAGCAAATTCTCTTATATAAGTCCCTTCTTTTTTTAATTGCTTTTTTGAAAAACATCTATGCCAGTAAACATTCTTTTCCTGACAGACTCCATGGCAGACTATATGTGGGTTAACCCCGCCTCCTCTCCAATGCTATAGGACCCCACTCCCATAAATTTGAGCTCATCACTAGAGACTGCGTTTTGTAATTAGCCAACTCATGACCAAAGGGTGAGAACTCCGTCTGCCATGGAGTCCATCAGGAAAGTAAAATTACAGTAAGTATTTGATAATGAATTTTTTATTTTCCTGACAACCAAACCACACGGGTGGGTATGCTGATAAAAAGAAGTTTTATTCTCCCCGTCAACCGACTGGATTCTTAAACTAAAGATCGAAAGATGCAAAGATTGCAATAGTGTGAGATGAAGGTATTAATGGAGGTCCATGAGGCTGCCTAGTAGATGAGATCAGGAGCCACATGTCGGGCTGCTGCCCACAAAGCCGTCATACCTCTTCTCATGCCCCACATACCTGGAGCATGAGGGCTGGCCGTACGGAGGCTGTGATCTGTCCATGGCACCCTGGCGGATGAATAGGAGGTGATTCTGCAGCATTGTAGGAACACTCACACGTCCTGGAACAAAGGAGTACAAATAGCAGTGCAGCTTTCCCTTTAAAAGGCATCTTAGCCCCCCTTCCCTCTTTTACCATAGCCCCAGGCTGAAGCTAACCATGAGCTGGGAACCTGGGGCCTGAGGATCGGACGCAAGCTGCCTGTAGTAATCCTTAGAATGACAGGGCTCTCAGGGATTCAAACATCCCCGCCGGAATGACATCACTGCCGTGCCTGGACTGCGCCTGCGCAGTGGTGACCTGCCGTAGAGTGCCTGCATGGCCGCCGGGTCCCCTGCCACACAGCGCATGCGTGAAACCAAGCCTCGGTTTCGTCCGAGGATCGCACATGCGCAGTAGCGAGCCAGAGCTGCGACCTGGAAGATGCACTTAAGTTCCAGGCACCATAGAAGCAAAAAAAATAAGAAGACAGCAAGGCACATGAGGGAAAAACAAACAGGGAGCTTTTACATACAAGAACTGCTGCCATGGAGAATGTTCAGACCTGACAGCCCTCTGAAGATGAAGGCCATCCCCACCACAGGACACAGGGGCCTGGAGCCACACACCAGCCCATGGCTGGGCCCTGGGTAGGGATGAGCCGAACACCCCCCGGTATGGTTCGCACCAGAACTTTTTCGAACGGACCGAAAATTCGTGCAAACTTTAGAACCCCATTGAAGTCTATGGGACTCGAACGTTCGAAATAAAAAGTGCTAATTTTAATGGCTAATAAGCAAGATATTGTCCTAAAAAGGGTTTGGGGACCTGGCTCCTGCCCCAGGGGACATGGGTCAATGCCTAAAATGTTTTTAAAAATGGCTGTTTTGGCGGGAGCACTGATTTTAATGACGATTAAAGTGGAAAAAAAAAATATTCCTTTAACTAGATGCTGACCGCCGACCGTCAAATGACGGCCAGGCGGCGCACCTATTGTGGCAGGAGGCCGTCATATGACGGTCTCCCGTTTAAACAGGGAATGCGCACGATCGTGCGCGTGCATCCCTGTTTCTTCGGTGGCGGCGTGTCACGGAGACACCGCTCGCCACCGAACGGGGTGAACAGCCATTGGTTATGGCTATTTACCACGTGATCGGCCGTGATGAAGTCACGGGCGATCACACATGTCCACACCCCGGCTGTTATGGCTGTTTACCACGTGATCGGCCGTGATGAAGTCACGGCCGATCACACATGGTCACACCCCGGCTGTGCGCGGCGTGTTCCCCGGGAACACTGCTCGTCACGGACGCTGGTAAACAGCCATTGGCCGGCTGTTTACCCACGTAATCGGCTGTGATCCTTTCACAGCCGATCACTAAAATGTAAACAAACGTGATGTTACTGGGTTGTTCACACCGATCGTGTGTGAGGAGGAGATTGCGGTAACATCTCGTTACCGCCTAGTGTACACCAATCACACTGATTGCCCCCCCAATAAAGAGGACCTGTCACCACCCCTCATAGTACCTGTCAATCACAGTCCATAAGAGTACCTGTCACAGTCCATCAGAGTATTTGAGTACCTGTCACAGCCCATTAGAGTACCCGAGTACCTGTCCCAGCCCATCAGAGTACCCGAGTACCTGTCAGCACATCAGAGTACCCGAGTACCTGTCACAGCACGTCAGAGTACCCGAGTACCTATCACGGCACATCATGGTACCCGAGTACCTGTCACGGTCCATCAGAGTACCTGTCACAGTCCATCGGGGTACCCGAGTACCTGTCACGGTCCATCAGGGTACCCGAGTACCTGTCACGGTCCATCAGGGTACCCGAGTACCTGTCAAAGTCCATCAGAGTACCCGAGTACCTGTCACAGTCCATCATGGTACCCAAGTATCTGTCACGGTTCAACAGTGTACCCGAGTACCTGTCACAGCCCATCATAGTACCCAAGTACCTGTCACAGCCCATCAAAGTACCCGAGTAGCTGTCACAGCCCATCAGAGTACCCGAGTACCTGTCACAGCCCATCTGAGTACCCGAGTACCTGTCACAGTTCATCTGAGTACCCGAGTACCTGTCACAGTTCATCTGAGTACCTGTCACAGTTCATCTCAGTACCCAAGTACCTGTCACAGTCCATATGTGTACCTGTCACTGCCCTTCAGAGTACCCAAATACCAGTTGCAAGACAACAGAGTACCTGTCACCAGGCCATCAGAGTACCCGAGTACCTGTCACCAGGCCATCAGAGTACTCGAGTACCTGTCACCAGGCCATCAGAGTACCCCGAGTACCTGTCACCAGGCCATCAGAGTACCCCGAGTACCTGTCACCAGGCCATCAGAGTACCCCGAGTACCTGTCACCAGGCCATCAGAGTACCCCGAGTACCTGTCACCAGGCCATCAGAGTACCCGAGTACCTGTCACCAGGCCATCAGAGTACCCGAGTACCTGTCACCAGGCCATCAGAGTACCCGAGTACCTGTCACCAGGCCATCAGAGTACCAGAGTACCTGTCTCCAGGCCATCAGAGTACCAGAGTACCTGTCTCCAGCCCATCAGAGTACCCGAGTACCTATTTGCAGCCCATGTCTCATAGAATATACGTTGGGATGTTTGCTTTCCAAAATGGGGTCATTTTGTGGGTAATTTCACTGTCCTGGTGGTCCAGGACCTTCAAAAGTGTGATGGGTAGGAATGAAATGAGATGTGTCATTTATGCTCCTAGAACGCCTGAACATACTACTTCAATGTTCGGCCTCTCTATGTGGCCAGGCTGTGTAAAAGTCCTACACATGTGGTATCGCCATACTCGGGAGGAGTAGCAGAATGTGTCGTGGGTTGTAATTTTTGCTATATACATGCTATGTGTTAGAAATATCTCATAAATTGACAATTTTGTGTAAACAAAAATGCGTTTTAATTTTTTTCCACATATTCCAAAAACTTCTGGAAAAAAATTAACCATTCAAAAGACTCATTATGCCTCACAGATTATACGTTGGGGTGTGTGCTTTCCAAAATGGGGTCATTTTATGGGAAATTCTATTGTCCTGGTACTCCAGGGCCTTCAAAAGTGTAATAGGTGGTTGAGAAATGAGATGCGTAATTTTTGCTCGTAGAACGTCTGAAGGTACTACATCAATGTTGGTGCTCTGTATGTGGCCAGGCTGTGTAAAAGTCTCACACATGTGGTATCACCGTACTCGGGAAGAGTAGCAGAATGTATTTTGGGGTGTAATTTGTTGTATGCATATGTTGTGTGTGAGAAATAACCTGATAATATGACAATTTTGTAAAAAAATAATAATAATAAAAAAAATCTTCATTTTGCAAAGAATTGTGGGAAAAAATGACAACTTAAAAAAACTCATCATGCTACTTACTTAATACCTTGGAATGTCTACTTTGTAAAAAGGGGTCATTTGGGGGGTATTTGTACTTTCCTGACTTGTTAGTGTCTCAAGAAATGAGGTACACCTGATGTACTGAAGGCCTGATCAGATGTGATCAATTTTCAGCGATTGGCACCATAGTTTGTAGACTCTATAACTTTCACAAAGCCCAAATAATATATACTAATGTGGGTTATTTTTACCAAAGATATGTAGCAGTATAAATTTTGGCCAAAATGTATGAAGAAAAATTACTAATTAGCAAAAATTTATGACAAAAACAAAGAAAAAGGCATTTTTTTCACAAAATTTTGTGATTAAATACCACTAAAAGAAAGCTCTATTTGTGTGGAAAAAAGGACACAAGTTTCATATGGGTACAGTGTTGCATGACTGAGTAATTGTCATTGAAACTGTGAGAGCCCTGAAAGCTGAAAATTGGTCTGGTCAGGAAAAGGGTGTAACTGCACTGTATTGAGGTGGTTAAATATCGTGCCTGGGGGGTGTCTATAGTATGTCTGTGTTTAGAACAGTCCCTGCACAAAATGACATTTAACGGAAAAAAAGTCATTTAAAACTGCTTGCGGTTTTAATGTAATATCTGGTTTCCGGCAATATGGATGAAAATCATTGATAAAAATGGCATGGGTAGCCCCCCCTGCCCATTACCAGCCCCTTTGGATCTTGTATGGATATTAAGGGAAACCCCGTACCCATATTAAAAAAAGGAAAGGCGTGGGGCCCCCAGACTCAGAACAGCAGCATACAGGCGGTGCAAACAAGACAGGGACTGTGTAGGTTTGTTGTGTTAAGTAGAATCTGTTTGTAATTTTGAACTGGTACATTTTTAAATTATTTTTAATTAAACGCCCCTGTTAAACAGGGGCTGAAAAAATTGGGCCTTAGGCACTGGTGCTGGTGCCACGACACTGCAACCTCTCCCATATACTCTAGTTGTGGTGCAGGAATGAGCCCTACGGCAAAGCATTGCATCAAAAATTGTAATTAAACGCCCCTGTTAAACAGGGGCTTAAAAATTGGGCTGTTGGCATCACCCAGAACCAAAAATTTTCTGCCAAGATATCAGCGGAGGAGGAAGAGGATAGACAATCAACATAACAGGACAGTCACTCAGCATCAGCATAGGCAGTCTTGAAGGGATGTGATATTTCAAAAAAAAATTATTCGGTTACATTAGCTTCAGGTGCTTGGTAGCTGTGGGTGATCCAAGACTGATTCATCTTTATGAAGGTCAGTCGATCAACCGAGTCGGTGGACAGGGGCATCCTGTGATCGGTAACAAAGCCACCAGCAGCACTGAAGGTGCGTTCCGAAAGAACGCTGGATGCAGGACAGGCCAGTAGCTCAATTGCATACTGTGCAAGCTCTGGCCAGTGATCCATCCTCAAGACCCAGTAAGCCAGAGGATTTTCGGTGGGAAAGGTGTCCAAGTCTGACCTTGCCCCTAGGTATTCCTGCACCATGTAAATCAGACGCTGGTGGTGATTGCTGGAACCGATCATACCTTGGGGCTGCGGACTAAAAAATTGTCTGAACGCATCGGTCAGACGGCCACCTTCTCCACTGCTCCTTCTGACTGATGCCTCAGCAACACGTTGTCCAGGACCAGGAGTTTGTAACCTCCCAGTCTCTGGAAACGCGTTGCACAGACCTTTCTGCAAGGCCTCCCGGAGATGTCTCATCCTCTGCTCCCTCTGCGACAGCAAGATAAGGTTGGCAACCTTACCCTTCTACCGTGGATCAAGGAGAGTGGCCAGCCAGTAATGGTCCCTATCCTTGATCCAAAGAATACGAGGATCCTTCTGCAAGGCTTTGCAGGATCAGGGAGGCCATGCAGCGTAGGTTAGCTGAGGCATTCGGTCCGGAGTCCTCTGGGTCACTAAGGACAACATGATCCGCAGCTACCTCCTCCCAGCCACGTACAAGTTCACGGGTTTCTTGGGACTGTAAATCATCCCTACAAGACTGCTGCTGCTGCTGATGCTGAGTGTTGGGCAGGTTCAACTCCTTTTGGAGCTCAGCCAGCCGAGTACAGGCATTAAATGATCGGCGGAAATGTACACAGACTTTCCTGGCCTGCTTCAGGACATCCTGTAAGCCTGGGTACCTGCCCAAGAACCGCTGCACCACCAGGTTAAGGACGTGAGCCACACAGGGCACATGGGTCAGTTGTACCTGTCGGTGGGCGGAGAGGAGGTTGGTGCCATTGTCGCAAACCACCATTCCTGACTTAAGCTGGCGTGGCGTCAACCACCTCTCGGCCTGCCCCTGCAGAGCTGACAAAATATCTGCCCCAGTGTGGCTCCTGTCCCCCAAACAAACCAGCGCAAGCATGGCATGGCATTGTTTTGCCTGCGTTCTTGCGTAGCCTCTTGAACGCCTATGGAGCACCACTGGTTCTGAGGACAGAGCACTGGAAGAGGCCATGGAGGAAGAAGAAGAGGAGGGGGTGGAGGAGAGAGGTGTGTCACAACCAGTAGTAGCATTTTGGAGGCGTGGTGGCGGAACAACCTCCAACACTACTGCACCATGTCCTGCATCCTTCCCAGCTGCCAGAAGAGTGACCCAATGGGCCGTGAAAGACAGGTAACTTCCCTGTCCATGCCTGCTGGACCATGAGTCAGCAGTAATATGCACCTTACCGCTGACCGCCCTGTCCAGCGAGGCAAGGACATTGCCTTCCAAATGCCGGTAGAGAGAATCGACTTCCATGAGAAAAAGTGGAGTTTGGGGACCTGCCACTGAGGAACCGCACATTGTACAAACTCACGGAAGGGGGCCGAGTCTACCAACTGAAAAGGCAGCTGTTGAAGTGCTAGCAATTTAGCCAAGCTAGCATTCAACCGCTGGGCATGTGGATGGCTGGGAGTGAACTTCTTTCGACGGTCCAGCAGCTGGGGCAGGGAAATTTGCCAGCTATAATCGGACGTGAGTGTACTGCTAGCAGAATGCCCGGAAGCACTTGGCTGTGACACACCCAATTCTACACCTTCATTCCTCTCAGAGCAGGTTTCAGAGAGGACTGAAGGTCTAGTGGGGTTGGAGATCCCAGCTGATGAGGAACAAGGAGAGGTCCGCTTTGTTCTTTGGTGTGGTTCTTTGAGGTACGCTTGCCAACGAGCTGCATGGCAGGTCAACATATGTCTGGTCAAGCATGTGGTGCCCAAGCGGCTGATGTTTTGGTCACGCGAGACCCGCTTGAGACATATGTTGCAAAATAGCAGCGGTGCGATCTGATGCACTCGTCTCAAAAAAGGCCCACACCAAAGAACTTTTAGAATAACGCACAGAGGCAGCGCTCTGCACAGGTGGAGCTCTGCGGTGTGATTCAGTCGGTGTGCTGCCCCTAAGCTGGTCCCCGGAGGGCATCCTGCCTCATTGGACATGTGCCTCCTCCTCTCTCCTACCAAGCACCCACGTGGAGTCAGTGCCCTCATCATCCCTTCCCTCTTCATCGCTGGAGCAGACCTGGCAGTATGCTGCAGCTTGTGGAACATGACTGCCAGATTGCTGTCCTTCTCCCTGCGCTAACGCTACTGCCTTCCTCTAGCTGAGTATCATCATCAGAGCCTACAAAACACTGGGCATCCTCCTGGAGCATGTACCCAACGCTGTGCTCAGAGAGTTCAGGGGACTCCTCAGGAGGACGTGGTGGCACTGGTGGGTTTTGGGAAGGAGTCACTGATGATGACATTGAGACTAGGGAAGACGATGCATTGGCAGCTGCTTTGCTAGTACCCTGAGCCTGGGTGAGAGAGGATGAGGAGGATGAAGAGGGCTTGGTCATCCACTCTACCAAGTCTTCAGCATGATGGGGCGCAACACATCCAGCTGCCGAAAATAAGGACAAGCGTGTCCCATGGCCACATGCTGATGATGACGATGCACTGCGTACACGACCAGCACTGTTGTCTCTAGACACAGAGCCTGCTTGCCCTCTTTTATCGGCTTGTGCCTGTCTGCCTCTCCTTGTTGGCCTTCCAGACATGGTAATGGCCTGAAGTGAGGTGGGAAATTCCAGTAATTGGGCAGTGTATATTGTGCTGGAGGCACACAACACCCACTAACTCCTGCAGATGCCTTTATTATAGAACAGGAATTAAAGGGTAGATACTGCTGTATACTGTGCTGTGCTAGAGGCACACAACACCAACTAACTCCTGCAGATGGCTCAATTAGAGAAGAGCTATATAGGTGGATATAATGGTGTATACTGCGGTCAGGGCACGCAGACAACACCCACAATCTCCTAAAACTGACTGAAAGCTCTATTACAGAAGAGCAATATAGCTAGCTATGTAGGTGGATATAATGGTGTATAATGCGGTCAGGGCATGCAGACAACACCCACAAACTCCTGCAGATTGCTAAAAGCTCAATTACAGAAATTGCTAAAAAGAGAGGACACCAGGCAAAAAGAAGCCGTGGAGAAGATGGGCATGGCAGTAGATGGAATGGGGACAGTGGTTTGCGAAGCAGTCAGCACTAGTGATGGCCGAACGGTTCGCCCGGCGGTCGTTTCGCGGCGAATTTCCGACTTTCGCCGTCCGCGGGTTCGAACGCCTTTTTCCGTCGTTCGCCCCGGCGGACTTACGTGTTTAATGTATACAAGAACTTTAACCTTTCGTGACACGTTTATCATGTGTTACAGGACAACCAATTGAGACATGACAGCTCATGGACACTTGGACATTCCCCCTAACCTATAAATACACCCGATCCGGTGGCCATTTTACATTCTTTCTTCTGTCACTGTAGGGAAAGGATCCTGTGTGGAGTAGGGACAGAGAAAACGCTAGCTATTTGGTACACAAAAGTTCTTTTCAGGACTGGTATAGGTGTTAGGTCAGCAGCCTGAGTTTCTTTTGTCAGTTTAGATAAAGGGACAGAGCGCTGTATGCTGCTATTTTAGGGACAGCTCAGCCAGATTAGTCTTTCTTCATCATCATCATCATCATCATCATTAGCTGTTACTATCAGGTCCACAAAAGAGCTGTTCCAGCTAATCGTTCCAGCCTACTCTTTTTTGCCAATTTGTATAGGGACAGGCAGGAAGCAGTGTGTCAGGCAGTGAGGATAATTTTAAAGACTTGCTGTTACTATTAGTTCCACAAAGGTTCTTTTCAGGACTGGTATCAGTGGTACAGTAATAGGCTTGTACACGTATAATATTCTTTCTTCCAAATATAGAAAGAATATTATACTTGACTGCTGCCCTTCTGCTGCAGTCTGCTAATCATTCACAACTCACTTGTTCCACAAAAGTTCTTATAAGGACTGGTAACTTGGTCTGTCTAGGGTGCTACGGTACATAGGCTTGGGTGCGGTACAGTCTGCTGTTCTGTAAGGACCGCTATCGGTCCACAATAGATAGGGTTGCCGTGCACTACTGCTGACCGCTGCCCTATACTGCAGCAGTCCTTCAGCGGTATAGGGACTGACGCACAGTCTGCTAAACACTAATACACAACCTGCTTGGTCCACAAAAGTTCTTATAAGGACTGGTAACTTGGTATAGGGTGCTACGGTACATAGGCCTGAGTGCGTTACAGTCTGCTGTTCTGTAAGGACCGCTATCGGTCCACAATACATAGGGTTGACGTGCACTACTGCTGACCGCTGCCCTATACTGCAGCAGTCCTTCAGCGGTATAGGGACTGACGCACAGTCTGCTAAACACTAACACACAACCTGCTTGGTCCACAAAAGTTCTTATAAGGACTGGTAACTTGGTATAGGGTGCTACGGTACATAGGCCTGAGTGCGTTACAGTCTGCTGTTCTGTAAGGACCGCTATCGGTCCACAATACATAGGGTTGCCGTGCACTACTGCTGACCGCTGCCCTATACTGCAGCAGTCCTTCATTGGTATAGGGACTGACGTACAGTCTGCTAATCACTAACACACAACCTGCTTGGTCCACAAAAGTTCTTATAAGGACTGGTAACTTGGTATAGGGTGCTACGGTACATAGGCCTGAGTGCGTTACAGTCTGCTGTTCTGTAAGGACCGCTATCGGTCCACAATACATAGGGTTGCCGTGCACTACTGCTGACCGCTGCCCTATACTGCAGCAGTCCTTCAGCGGTATAGGGACTGACGCACAGTCTGCTAAACACTAACACACAACCTGCTTGGTCCACAAAAGTTCTTATAAGGACTGGTAACTTGGTATAGGGTGCTACGGTACATAGGCCTGAGTGCAGTACAGTCTGCTGTTCTGTAAGGACCGCTATCGGTCCACAATACATAGGGTTGCCGTGCACTACTGCTGACCGCTGCCCTATACTGCAGCAGTCCTTCATTGGTATAGGGACTGACGTACAGTCTGCTAATCACTAACACACAACCTGCTTGGTCCACAAAAGTTCTTATAAGGACTGGTAACTTGGTATAGGGTGCTACGGTACATAGGCCTGAGTGCGTTACAGTCTGCTGTTCTGTAAGGACCGCTATCGGTCCACAATACATAGGGTTGCCGTGCACTACTGCTGACCGCTGCCCTATACTGCAGCAGTCCTTCATTGGTATAGGGACTGACGTACAGTCTGCTAATCACTAACACACAACCTGCTTGGTCCACAAAAGTTCTTATAAGGACTGGTAACTTGGTATAGGGTGCTACGGTACATAGGCCTGAGTGCGTTACAGTCTGCTGTTCTGTAAGGACCGCTATCGGTCCACAATACATAGGGTTGCCGTGCACTACTGCTGACCGCTGCCCTATACTGCAGCAGTCCTTCAGCGGTATAGGGACTGACGCACAGTCTGCTAAACACTAACACACAACCTGCTTGGTCCACAAAAGTTCTTATAAGGACTGGTAACTTGGTATAGGGTGCTACGGTACATAGGCCTGAGTGCAGTACAGTCTGCTGTTCTGTAAGGACCGCTATCGGTCCACAATACATAGGGTTGCCGTGCACTACTGCTGACCGCTGCCCTATACTGCAGCAGTCCTTCAGCGGTATAGGGACTGACGCACAGTCTGCTAAACACTAACACACAACCTGCTTGGTCCACAAAAGTTCTTATAAGGACTGGTAACTTGGTATAGGGTGCTACGGTACATAGGCCTGAGTGCGTTACAGTCTGCTGTTCTGTAAGGACCGCTATCGGTCCACAATACATAGGGTTGCCGTGCACTACTGCTGACCGCTGCCCTATACTGCAGCAGTCCTTCATTGGTATAGGGACTGACGTACAGTCTGCTAATCACTAACACACAACCTGCTTGGTCCACAAAAGTTCTTATAAGGACTGGTAACTTGGTATAGGGTGCTACGGTACATAGGCCTGAGTGCGTTACAGTCTGCTGTTCTGTAAGGACCGCTATCGGTCCACAATACATAGGGTTGCCGTGCACTACTGCTGACCGCTGCCCTATACTGCAGCAGTCCTTCATTGGTATAGGGACTGACGTACAGTCTGCTAATCACTAACACACAACCTGCTTGGTCCACAAAAGTTCTTATAAGGACTGGTAACTTGGTATAGGGTGCTACGGTACATAGGCCTGAGTGCAGTACAGTCTGCTGTTCTGTAAGGACCGCTATCGGTCCACAATACATAGGGTTGCCGTGCACTACTGCTGACCGCTGCCCTATACTGCAGCAGTCCTTCATTGGTATAGGGACTGACGTACAGTCTGCTAATCACTAACACACAACCTGCTTGGTCCACAAAAGTTTTTATAAGGACTGGTAACTTGGTATAGGGTGCTACGGTACATAGGCCTGAGTGCAGTACAGTCTGCTGTTCTGTAAGGACCGCTATCGGTCCACAATACATAGGGTTGACGTGCACTACTGCTGACCGCTGCCCTATACTGCAGCAGTCCTTCATTGGTATAGGGACTGACGTACAGTCTGCTAATCACTAACACACAACCTGCTTGGTCCACAAAAGTTCTTATAAGGACTGGTAACTTGGTATAGGGTGCTACGGTACATAGGCCTGAGTGCAGTACAGTCTGCTGTTCTGTAAGGACCGCTATCGGTCCACAATACATAGGGTTGCCGTGCACTACTGCTGACCGCTGCCCTATACTGCAGCAGTCCTTCATTGGTATAGGGACTGACGTACAGTCTGCTAATCACTAACACACAACCTGCTTGGTCCACAAAAGTTTTTATAAGGACTGGTAACTTGGTATAGGGTGCTACGGTACATAGGCCTGAGTGCAGTACAGTCTGCTGTTCTGTAAGGACCGCTATCGGTCCACAATACATAGGGTTGACGTGCACTACTGCTGACCGCTGCCCTATACTGCAGCAGTCCTTCAGCGGTATAGGGACTAAGAGTTTTGTCACAGGGTGATTTAAAAAATGACAGGCAGAGGAAGAGGCAGGCCCTTCCGCAGGGGTGGTAGGGGTAGGGCAGGAGCAACAGCCTTGAGCCAAAGTGGGAAGTTGCAGAAGGTGCGTTCAATTACTTTAAAGGACGCACCAGACTTGGTTGAGTGGCTCACTCAGCCTTATTCTTCTGCACCCTCCTCATCCTCTCGATCTGCACCCTCTTCTTCACTCTCTGCTATGTGCACCCCCAAAGACACTACCACCAACAACACCACCACCACCACATACCTTCCGCTTGAGTGCAAATGGGGGCCTTCATGCTCCAGTGTTTTAATAGGGACCCCCGTATAAAAAGCATGAGGGTCAAGGACCAGTACTGGGTGGCAACGTACTTAGATCCCCGGTACAAACACAAAATGGCGGAAATGTTACCGCCGTCGCAGAGGGCTGTCAGAATGCAGCACTTCCAGGCCTTGCTTCGAGAAATGCTGCATTCTGCTTTTGCGTGCGCTGGCAGAGGAGCAATTCCCACTCCCAGAGAAGGATTTGCGGGTACCAATCCAACAGCGCCTGCAAGAAGAGGCCGGTTTGAAGATGTGTTGGTGACTTCGGATATGAGGTCATTCTTTCAGCCGACCCATCGACAGGTGTCATCCGGATCCAGCATCAGGGAACGCCTAGACCGTCAGGTGTCCGACTACATTGGGTTAACGGCCGATGTGGACGCTCTGAGGAGTGATGAACCCCTAGACTACTGGGTGGGCAGGCTTGACCTCTGGCCAGAGCTTGCCCAATTTGCAATCGAACTGTTGGCTTGCCCCTCATCCAGTGTCCTGTCCGAAAGGACGTTCAGCGCAGCAGGGGGGATTGTGACCGATAAGCGTACTCGCCTAGCTCACGACAGTGTTAACTACCTCACATTTCTAAAAATGAATGAGGCATGGATCTCGGAGGAATTCAACACATGTGATCAGTAGACCATGTATATGTCTATAAACAATTTTTGGAATCAAGCACACAGACCTTCTTAATTCATTTGGCTCACTTCCCTGACCCAAAAAAGCACACCGTACTATATGCCCCTACCCTCCTCTTTGAAGAGGTTGAGCGGTGTCATATTTCTACTGGGGCTGCTTATTATGAGGGGTTCCCACCATCCCTGTGCTGTGCTGACTTCCTCCTGGGTGTTCTTATTATGAGGGGCTCCCACCATCCCTGTGCTGTGCTGACTTCCTCCTGGGGGTTCTTATTATGAGGGGCTCCCACCATCCCTGTGCTGTGCTGACTTCCTCCTGGGGGTTCTTATTATGAGGGGATCACACCATCCCTGTGCTGTGCTGACTTCCTCCTGGGGCTGCTTACGGTGCTGCTGTCAGCGCTGTATGTCACGGAGCTGCTGTCAGCGCTGTATGTCACGGAGCTGCTGTCAGCGCTGTATGTCACGGAGCTGCTGTCAGCGCTGTATGTCACGGAGCTGCTGTCAGCGCTGTATGTCACGGAGCTGCTGTCAGCGCTGTATGTCACGGAGCTGCTGTCAGCGCTGTATGTCACGGAGCTGCTGTCAGCGCTGTATGTCACGGAGCTGCTGTCAGCGCTGTATGTCACGGTGCTGCTGTCAGCGCTGTATGTCACGGAGCTGCTGTCAGCGCTGTATGTCACGGAGCTGCTGTCAGTGCTGTATGTCACGGAGCTGCTGTCAGCGCTGTATGTCACGGAGCTGCTGTCAGCGCTGTATGTCACGGAGCTGCTGTCAGCGCTGTATGTCACGGTGCTGCTGTCAGCGCTGTATGTCACGGAGCTGCTGTCAGCGCTGTATGTCACGGAGCTGCTGTCAGTGCTGTATGTCACGGAGCTGCTGTCAGCGCTGTATGTCACGGAGCTGCTGTCAGCGCTGTATGTCACGGAGCTGCTGTCAGCGCTGTATGTCACGGTGCTGCTGTCAGCGCTGTATGTCACGGAGCTGCTGTCAGCGCTGTATGTCACGGAGCTGCTGTCAGCGCTGTATGTCACGGAGCTGCTGTCAGCGCTGTATGTCACGGAGCTGCTGTCAGCGCTGTATGTCACGGAGCTGCTGTCAGCGCTGTATGTCACGGTGCTGATGTCAGTGCTCTGTATTACGGTGCTGCTGTCAGTGCTCTGTATCTCCTGCACCCTCTTGTTTGCCTACCCTGGTCCCTGACCTTCCCTCTCCTCCATTGCCTTCATTAGCTCCATAGTCCTGAATTGTCAGAACAATTTCCCAAATAAAAAAAAAATGCTTGTAGTTATCGATCCCAAATTCACCTCATACATGTATTATGCTATTGTCCAGGTGGTGGGACTACGTGCTACCCCCTAATAATTACCCCGTGGCCGCAAATTCGACCTAAAGGTTTGCGAAATTCGCCTCCCATTGAAGTCAATGGAGCCCGCGGCGAACGGTCGTTTTCGCGAACGTTTGTGCCCGTTCGCGTTTCGCGTTCGCGAAACGTCCCGTCGGAAGTTCGTCCATCACTAGTCAGCACCAGAGAAAGGAAAATTCAGAGGAAGGTCTGCCATATTGTACATTATTCTATGCAGACTCACACATTATGGTAAGAGCTGCTGAATTTTGGATACTCCACAATTCCATTTTAAGAATAAGGCCTCATGTACACTGCTGCTGATAAACGGACATTTAGGAGCAGTTGGGCATTTTATTTAGCAGCCACTGAACTCTCCTCTATGTTATCCTATCAGTACATGTACACAGGGTTGTTTATAGCAGTTTCTAGGCAGTTGAGGTTAGAAGCATTTTTTTTTTTTGAAAAGCAAAAAAATGCATTCAGGACAGATGTTTAGAGGTATTTGAAATGCCAAATGCCTGTAGCAGCTCATGTTTAGTCACGTTTTGTTTCTAGACGCTTTTAATGGAGATACATTTCTGGCCATATGCAATGCAAAAAACGCTTCTGAACGCAAACACAGCTAAACGCTGTAAAACTGACGATTTTAAACATTGGTTACTAGCTGTCAAGTTCCATTGTTTAGAAAAGGTTTTAACGTGTCCCGTGTACAGAACTCTTTGTTTTATTACACCAAAAAAAGGACTGAAGAAAATGTTTTGTCTTCATGTTAATAAACTGATTTCTATCCTTTGCATTCAATTGTAATTCCAATGCCATGAACCTTAAACACAAATGAGGTTTGACCTCTTCCTTTTGGTAAACAGAAACTACTATTCATACCTGAAGAAACCAGTAAAGTCACTTACAGTTAGGGCCAGTTCACACCACTTGCAGTCCAGTGTGTTTTTGTTTTCTGTTTTATTTTTCAAAAACGCATGGATAGTAGGTTATATGTTTTCAATGCCATAATTCACACCAGTGAGAAAAAAAGTAGAACATGCTGCATTTTATCTGCACTGGACTGTACTGGAACTCTGTAAAATGCATCAAAAAAAGCAAAAACAAACTAGAGCACACATGTCTTTATTTAAGGTTAAGAAAAAATATGGAGAAAAAATGCACTGGACTGCATCAAAAAGGCACTAAAAACGCACTGGAATGCGTCAGACGTGCATGCAGAAAAGCATCTAGAACACATCCGGACTGCATTTCTATGGTGTGAACTGGCCCTCAATGTAAAAATATATTTAGAAATACTTGTTTGATGTGTCTTTTTTCTTTTCTCCCTGTTGCCTTATCCTGTCTTCTCTATCTATATATAGTAATTCCTGACAGTGGTCCCTTTCCCTATTCTACAGAAAAAGAAAAAAACAAAACAAAGGTTTTGGCTTTGAATACACTCAAAATCTTAATTCTTTTACACATACCTATTAATACAGGTATTTTAACCTCAATAAAACAACATTGTAACCTTGGACTGATACTATATTTCATTACATATGGAGAGTAGTCTATCCACAAATTCTGATCTTTGCCTTTAAATTAGTACAATACTACAGTAACCTTCATTGCTATTCTGATTGTATCATCATATTATTTTATCCTATTTCATGTCTTTTTTTTCTACTGGGACATCACTTCTTGACAAAATTTGTCAAACTTTTTTTTTTTTTTTAGAGAAACAGTAATTATAGAAATAATAAACGTTATTACTAATGTCATATTTAGGCTATTTTCTGCCCTATCCACAGTCTACATTTAAAATCCTGAGCATGATGGCATCCTCTGTCTATTATCAAAGGTCCACATCCTTTTCATATCTCTGGAAGGTCACAACCTGATGAAATTCTTTGCTCTCCATCAGCTCTTAGCCCTTGTACACACGGTCAGACATTCCGACAACCAAATCCGTCGGATTTTGTCCGACAGATTTTGTCCGAAACTGTTGCATACACAAAGTCGGACAAAGTTGTCAGAAAATCCGATCGTACTTAACGTGATGACGTTATTTCATTAGGACGGGAACAGCCAATAGCTTTGGTCTAGGAATTTGATCTGAGCATGCGTGGCACTTTGTCTGATCGGAATTCTCTACTCATGATCGGACAAAGTCCGATCGGATTATGTTGAAAATTTTATAGCCCAGCTGGAAAATTTGGTCCGTCAGATACTCCGACGGAAACAGTCCAATGGAGCCCACACACTGTCGGATTATCCGACAACACGGTCCTATCGGACATTGTCCATCGGAATGTTCGACCGTGTGTACAAGGGCTTAGAAGGAGAACAGGAATCCTTATCAATGTACCCCCCCATAATGTTCTACAGTTATACAGGAAACCAAATATTAGAAGTCACTTAAATTAAATATTAACCCACGAAGTAATAGGACTCATGGTTGGGGCAATTCAGTAGACACTGCAAAAATTCTCCAGCACTCAACACAACTTTGTGTCACAAAACACCTAAGTAGAAACTGTTTAGCTAAAAAAAAAAAGAGGTCTTTGTTGTATACACTTGCAAATGTATGTGAAGCCATAGCTGCAGCTGCTTAGCTATATACGAGAGTTCTTAAAAATGTTTCTGCACTTTTTTTTAACTCTAAATATGAAAAAAGTGGGGAAACTTTTGACGACCCCTCGTATCTATAGTATCCCGATATAGTTTTGAGTTAGGGACCTGCAACAAACAACAGATTACGATTGGGTGAATAGATTTGGCTAGCTTGTTGAGGTGCTGGAGGGTTTCTGTTACTTTCTACATTAGCCCTTCTCAACCATTTTACCACTGCGGAACCCTTGAATTAATTTTAAGTACTTGGCTAAAATATATTACACCTACAGCTCATGTTACTTAATCAGTAGGTTGTACAATAATTTAAATGAAATAATAAATAATGGGGCATGCCTAAAGTATTTTACACCTATGGCAAATAATTTTTAACACTAAACTTTTGTGTATGCCAAAATTATTTTCACAAATAAAATGAACTTGATATTAAATGAATAATAATTGTAATAATAAATACAAGTATATAGTGAAAACTGTGTTGTGTCCTAACATTAGTGATTTGTAAAGATGTCAGCTCCAATTTTTTGGTGGCCGGTGTGGAAATCATTTCTCTATTGCTTAATGCTGAAGGACCCCCTAGTAACTTGAAGAGCAAACCCTGTTTGAGAAAAGCTGGGCTACGTTAACATACTGTATAGTATGTAATATACAGATACTCAAGCGCTGATATAAATAAAAATAATATGGACCCAAAAAAAACCTATTAAGTATACTGAAAATAGCTGCACCAATGCAAATGATCCCTCAGTAAACAATGTGAATTAATAAATATTGGTGCGCTAAAATCAATTATGTGGTCAAAGAAATTAACACAACACTGTGTCTACACTTTACATGAGGAGTCCACCTCATCTGGCTATGATTGTTTTCACCCGGATATTTCACGTGTCCTCCATTTTATGTGTATTAATCACATTATAGAGGATTTTATTTCTTGTTTTTTTAGCACTTATGATTGTTCACATTTGGATATTTTCCTTAGTGAAGATATCATGATTTAAATTAGCGCTACACTATTTTGTTGTTTATATTTTTGGGCTTTGTTTGTTCGAAGTGTTAGCAGCTGTTTTTCACTCTTATTCTAATATAGCGTGGTGTTTTTCACCTTTATTCTAATATAGCGCAGTGTTTTCCCCCCCTATCCACATTTTTAGGGCTTGAATCTAGCACCCCACATTGCTTTTACCATTCCTTTCGTTTTTGTGATCACTTGTCATAATTTATGTTCTTTTTTATGACTTTTTAATAAATACCTCATGAAAAAAATTTTTTTGACCGGCACCATTTGGAGCTTTCTTTTTTCTTCATTACCATCCCTGTGAAAACCCCCTCTATATTTGGGGTTCGAAATTTGAATGGGCCACACCTGATCTGGACTTCTGGAGGGACCTCCTGAAAGACGCCCGCTACGGCTGCTCCACCATTTTGAGTCTCCTGGGAATCAGGTTTGACTACTTCCAATCTACCATCTGGTCTCATGTGTAGACCCCAAGCGTTCCTGACTCTAATGTCGTAAGACTGGGGAGTCCACCTCATCTGGTAAGAGTATTCCATCTACTTTTTAGAACTTCAGACAAGTTGATACACCTTGCCACATCTGATCAGTGATACGTCTTCTGCATTTGAAGAATGTCTCCTATTTTACCTCACGTGTATTAGTCACATTATAGAGGACTTTATTCTCTGCTTTTTATTTATGATTGTTTTCACCCGGATATTTCACGTGTCCTCCATTTTATGTGTAGTAATCACATTATAGAGGATTTTATTTCTTGTTTTTTTAGCACTTATGATTGTTCACATTTGGATATTTTCCTTAGTGAAGATATCATGATTTAAATTAGCGTTACACTATTTTGTTGTTTACACTTTACATGGACTCGTAAGGATCCATCATATGCCGATATCCATATAAGGTGCTCTAATGCATATATATGTGCAAAATAGTACATACATAAAGTGCCCAATGTGCATATAAGGTGCAATCCTTCAGAAAAAAGTGCTATAGATGGGATAAATAAATTATCAAATAAAGTGCTCTAAGTGCTGAAAAAAGTGTTCTAAGTGCTGAAAAAAAGGGGGGTGTGTATAAATATCCCAAACAGCCCCTAATTCCACATCGACAATACAAATTATATAGACTTCATACAAAAATTACTTGAGGCACTACATCTTCCTGTCCCGAATGAAAAAATGTGCTTTCAGTGCCACACACTAATAGACAAATGATCGTCCTGATTATTAATGATAAGCTGTATCTTGCATAAAAAGGTGGCATAATATCAGTCAGAGTAATGTCAGTCAGAGTAATGTCAGTCAGAGTAATGTCAGTCAGAGTAATGTCAGTCAGAGTAATGTCAGTCAGAGTAAACGTATTCATCTCATTAGAAACGCTGCTATTCTCTGCAACCAGCTCCTATTTGTTCTGTTATACTGCAGTCCCTTTACCACTTCATAACACCATCCGCTGGTCTCTTGAGCTTTATACATATATTTCCTTCCAATTTATATGCAGATTATTCCACCGAATGCATACATGCAAAAAAACACAAAAAGACCACAATCGTGTTTTACTGCAAGCCTTTACTCTTATATCAGCAACACTAGGTAACTTCCACTATCATTATGATATTTATTTCATATGTGGTTTCAATCCCGGGACTTTACCAATTTCGGGGGACCTATGCTGTTTTTATATCAGTTCATACTCATGCTATTTGGGCTCCTTTCTTTGATTAGCGTACTTCTTTATATTTTCAGCACCATTTGGTATTCATATTTTTATTGATCCACAGAATGGAGCCCATTTTTCCTACTGTTCCAGATACTCTGGGTCACACCTACATTTATGCTCCCTGTGTTCCTGTTGGACCCTACTACCACAGCTTCCGGTCCAGACATTCCTTCTCGCCCTAGCACCCCGCCGGTGTGTTTGTTTCACACTAAGCAGATATGTGAGTCTTACAGGGATGACTATCCTATCCTCCCTATATGTATATTAATTATTTGCCAATTTATGTCTATAAATGGTTGATTTTGATATACTTACCTTTCTTTATATAGATATACCAGGCATGATTGGATAGATCCCATGAAACGCGTCGATCTTAACCTACATACAATGCATACATACCTACATGGTTTTTTAATCCAGGCAATATCGTGGATTATAACGGCTATATTGTAGTGATTTTTTATTATGGAGGATAATACTATTGTATATTCTATTTATACTTTCAACATGAAAATGATTTGTATACATGATTTGTTATCTTATGTGCCATTATTGCATGTATTGCCTGCCATGTACCTACTCAATCATGGCAAACAAATAAATACTTGTTCATGTTTTAATTTGACTCCTTCGATTAGCCACAATATACACACCTCATTCAAAGTCCCGACCCTCTTTCTTTTAGATAGTAAATGTCAGATTTTCAGGAAGGATTTTTTCCCACGCTGTAGCAAATTGGATAATTCTTTGCTGGGGTTTTTGCCCCAAAATAATTTTTTTGGTTGAACTAGATGGTCTTTTTTCAACCTGACTAACTACGTAACTAAGAATTACAACTAGTAAACAGAAATATCCAGAAAAACTGTTTAACAGTTGTCCAGTTTGCATTATAGAAGGTAAGGACTGATGGACCAACCTCTAGATATGTATAAGACAACAACAACTAGACTTCTTCAGCATCACAATAGAGAATCGGGTGAGCCTGAAAAGCTGACAGGCGAACCTGATCAGACAGACCGTGTGAAAGAGGCCTAAGAACATTCGTTGAATGTTCTAATCATAGGTGGGGTCAAATTAATGTCTGTTTTTAATGACTGAAATTCAAAGGAGGATGGAAAATGTACCAAGGAATGAATTAAAAACCACAAATGTGTTTTTTGTTTAGGAGAGTTCATTCAATCCAAAATCAAATGATAAAACAAAGTTTTGAAGTACTTTCAAGTGACATTCGTCAAGTCACCAAATAAAAATAGACTAGTGTATGGCCAGCTTCAGCCCTAAACCCTCTTGGCACTAATCCCCACTCTTAGCCATTGAACAGTCCAATGCCAGAAGATTCTCTGGTGACATGTTAGTGGTGAGGCTTAGGCAAGCCATAGACGGTGCAAATTACTTTCCTGCAACCATGGGTTTGCTGGAAAGAAATTGACATGCTTCTCCCATCAACACAGTCAGTGCTGACAGAGGAATCCCTCCTGCTGAGACATTGGGGTTGATTTACTAAAGGCAAATAGACTGTGCACTTTGAAAAGTGCAGTTGCTCCAGAGCTTAGTAAATGAGATAAAGGTTCTTATTGCAAAGAATACCCAATCACATGGAAGGAAAATTAAAAAAAAAACATTTTTGCTTGCACGTGATTGGATGATGCAAGTCAGCAGAGCTTCTGCTTCTTCTCATTTACTAAGTTCTGAAGCAACTGCACTCCGGGGGTGTCGATGCTCATGGCCGACGGTCGCAATGACCGCCGTCCACGAGAGTTCATGGGTACGAGAGGCAGAACAGGGACGTGTGTGTAAACACACAAATCCGTGTTCTGCTCTGTGAGGAGAGACCTATTAGTATTCCTAATAGATAGGAACCATAATCTGTCATTTCCTCTAGTCAGTCCCCTCCCCCTACTGTTAGAAACACACACACAGGGAACATAGTGAACCCCTTGATCGCCCCCTAGTTTTAACCCCTTCCATGCCAGTGACATTTTTACAGTAATCAGTGCATTTTTATAGCACTGATCGCTGTATAAATGACAATGGTCCCAAAAATGTGTCAAAGGTGTCCAATGTGTCCACCATAATGTTGCAGTCCCAATAAAAATTGCAGATCGCCGCCATTACTAGTAAAAAAAAAAAATTATAAAAAAGCTATTAATCTATCCCCTATTTTGTATACGCTATAACTTTTGCGCAAAACAATCAATATATGCTTATTGCGATTTATTTATTTATTTTTTAACCAGAAATATGTAGTAGAATACATATCGGCCTAAACTGTGAAAAAAAAGGGGGATATTTGTTATAGCAAAATACAAAATGGTGTTTTTTTTTTGTTTTTGTTTTTTTAATTGGCGCTCTTTTTTGTTTATAGCGCAAAAAATAAAAACCACAGAGATGAGCAAATGGCACCAAAAGAAAGCTCTATTTGTAGGGGAAAAAAAGATTTAAATTTGGTTTGGGTGCAGTGTCTCATGACTGCGCAATTGTCAGTTAAAGCGTCGCAGTGCCAAATCACAAAAAATGGCCTGATCATTCAGCAGCCAAATGTTCCGGGGTGAAGTGGTTAAGAAAATCCCCAGAAGATGCATAAGAAGGTTCACCACTATACATAAGGAAATGAGAAAACTGATTTCTCACATACTTCTATCCACCAGAATAGCTATAGTGAGATGTTGGCCATCCCTTAAGAATTCGTCAAGAAGTGGAAATAAACCCATCCATTTAATGGTTTCTCAAAACAGTTACATTCACAGCATTCCATGAACGATAACTGTTAGGCCGCGTACACACGCGGGGACTGTTCGCCCAACTTTGTCCGTCAAACAGTTTCGGCAAACAGTCCGCTCAAAATTAGCATGGACGGACATGGCCACACACGACGGACGAACAGTTTGCTGAAACTGTGCGCGATGACGTGAACGGCACGTACGACGGGACGAAAAATACGACGTCCTATACACTGCATTATAACTTTCGGCGTGAAAATCCTTTCTGAGCATGCGCGCAACTTTGTTTGACGAACAAGCCTACACACGCGGGGACTGTCCGCTGAAACAAGGTTTCAGCGGACAGTTTTTCGGAATTTCCGAAAAACCTTGTTCAGCGGACTGTTCGCTGAAACTGTCCGCTGAAAGCCCACACACGAGCGGACTGTCCGCTGAAACTTGGTTTCAGCGGACAGCTTCAGCGAACAGTCCCCGCGTGTGTACGCGGCCTTAGAATTTCTTGTGTTCTCAACCAAATTGCCATAACCACTCACATGTGCAGTACCATGGCAACTACAGGTCAAACAGAGGATAAGATGGCAGCTTCCTTTACTGTAAGGCCGCGTACACACGGGCGGACTGTTTGCCCAACTTAGTTTGTCAAACAATCCGACAAACAGTCCGCTCAAAATTTGCTTGAGCGGACTTGACCACACACGATGAACGAACAGTCCGCTGAAAGCGTGCGCGATGACGTGAACGGCACGTACGACGGGACGAAAAATACGACGTCCAATACACTGCAATGCAACCTTCGGCCGTGTAAATCCTTTCTGAGCATGCGCGAAACTTAGTTTGTCGAACAAGCCCACACACGAGCGGACTGTCCGCTGAAACTTGGTTTCAGCGGACAGCTTCAGCAAACAGTCCCCGCGTGTGTACGCGGCCTTAGAATTTCTTGTGTTCTCAACCAAATTGCCATAACCACTCACATGTGCAGTACCATGGCAACTACAGGTCAAACAGAGGATAAGATGGCAGCTTCCTTTACTGTAAGGCCGCGTACACACGGGCGGACTGTTTGCCCAACTTAGTTTGTCAAACAATCCGACAAACAGTCCGCTCAAAATTTGCTTGAGCGGACTTGACCACACCCGATGAACGAACAGTCCGCTGAAAGCGTGCGCGATGACGTGAACGGCACGTACGACGGGACGAAAAATACGACGTCCAATACACTGCAATGCAACCTTCGGCCGTGTAAATCCTTTCTGAGCATGCGCGAAACTTAGTTTGTCGAACAAGCCTACACACGAGCGGACTGTCCGCTCAAACCAAGTTTCAGCGGACTGTCTTACGGGAATTCCGAAAAACTTTGTTCGTCAGACTGTCCGCTGAAACTGTCCGCTGAAGCCCACACACGAGCGGACTGTCCGCTGAAACACTGTTCAGCGGACAAAGTTGGGCGAACAGTCCGCCCGTGTGTACGCGGCCTAAAGGAGGGGTTAGTTCCACTTTAACTGGATTGGTTAATGGCAGGTTAACAAGCATATTAAATAATTTGCAAACTAAAGCTAGCTGAATGAATGAAAATAAAGGGATTTCTCCATCCACACAAATAAGGGGGGGAAAGGAATCCCCCACCCACCACAGGAAGATTGTATTCTGGCAGCGGGACCCCAGCAGAAGTCTATCAAACGACAGCAAGGACAGCCACACACTAATAGAAATGTATTGGTCCCTGCTGAACTAGCTGAATTTCAATCAGTTTAGGGCCAACTTAACCACTTCAGCCCTGGAAGGATTTATCCCCTTAATGACCAGGCCAATTTTTGACATACGGTACTGTGTCGATTTAACTGACAATTGCGCTGTCGTGTGACGCTGTACCCAAAGAAAATTTATGTTCTTCTTTTCCCGCAAATAGTTTTGGTGGTATTTGATCACCTCTGCTCTTTTTTTTGTTGTTGTTGTGCTATAAACAAAAAAAAGCGAAAATTTTAAAGAAAAACAACATTTTTTACTTTTTGCTATAATAAATATCCCAAAAAAAAAAAAATGTACTTCATCAGTTTAGGCCGATATATATTCTACATATTTTAGGTAAAAAGAAATCACAATAAGCATATATTGATTGGTTTGCACAAAAGTTATAGCATCTACAAAATAGGGGATAGATTTATGCCATTTTTGTAATAATTTTTTTTTTTACTAATGGTGGGGATCAATGATTTTTAGCGGGACTGTGACATTGCGGCAGACTGATCGGGCAATTTTGACACATATTTATACAGCGATCAGAGCTAAAAATAGCCAATGATTACTGTAGGTCACTGGCAGGGAAGGGGTTAACAGCTCTTAAAGCAGCCGACATACCATGACTGAGATTCTCCTATAGAAGCCAACCTGCCGCAATATAATTGCGGTGGCTTGTCCTTAAGTGGTTAAAGTAGTACTATAGGCAAAACTTTTTTTTTTTTAAATGAATAGCGCCAGGGAGGGTTATAAACCCTGTCAGATTTTTTTCCCCCGCCATCTGTGTCCCATTTCAGAGATTTCCCTTCAGTTCCTGTCCTATAGCCAAGTGAAGTGAGAGAAAATCCCTGCAAATTAAAGGAATCCCTTGGGGACCCCCAGGTCCCCAGAACCAGTGTCCACATTGGAAGATTTCTCATCTATTACTTTTCTGGGAACAACCCAAAATTTGGGATTTCATTTCACTTCTACTTTCAATAATAATAATAGTAAATTGGACAAATATAGAGGGTGAATTGCCTTAATGGGGACACAGCAATAAAAACTGGCAAGGGTTCTAATCCCTCTCCACTCCTCTCCGAAACTAAAGAAAAAAAAGTTTTGCCTTTAATAATACTTTAAATTTGAAGTGATGTGGGTTCATTGGATCCAAAGTATTTCACATTGCTAGATCTGCCATGAAGTCCACACCATCCCTTTTCTTTTGTCTATTCCTCGCTTTTCTCTTCCTGTCTGATCTTGCGCACTTTAGTTAATATGCTTACAATCTAAATTATAACTATTTCTAGGTGATACCCTCAGTGGCTCTTCACCTTTTTCTTCAGGCCTAATAGAGACTTATAAGAGCAAATGGAAATCTAATTGGAGGAGTGGATGACATTGCAAGGTATGAGATGCTAACTCCCCATTTGGGGATGTTCATGTTGACTTTTGATGTTTGTGCAGCACCCTGGCGTTTAATCAGGGAGCTCTTCACAAATTTACTTGCCAAGAGTAGTTATCTTGGTTGACTTATAGGGATCTATTGATTTCTCCCTAAGTTTGGCCTTGTTGCACTTTTCTCTTCTACCACTAGGTGGCTGGGAACTTGGTGGTACTAGATACAAGAAGGTTTACCTAAGGTCACCATATGGGGATGTGGGTGTCCCAGCCAATGGGCAGGGGTTTTCTTTAATCTATTGGCCTACTGGGACAGCCTATATATTCAGGATAAGTCAGGTGATCTGTGTTCTGTGCCACCTGGATGGCTGTCTGGGTGGACTTGTGTTGTCTGCCCCGAGCTGTTAGGCCAGAGCTTGGGCCTATCCCGGGGGGCATCAGGCTGCCAGGCTATGTGAGGTAGAAGGGAAGCTGTCACCATGAAGGGACCAACCACCTTTACCAGGGACCACCGTGAGTAACTGAAGAAAGTACCAGAATCATATTCTCACTGAAAGGGCACAGTGGAGAATCAGGAAACTTCAGGGGGCGATCAAGTCAGGGACCCAACCAGGTGATGCTTGCAGAGCAGCCTTGTGTGTCAAGCTGGGGCCCGAGCCGGTCAGCCGTGGTGAAGCTTGAAAGTATCCAAAGTGCCAAGCTAAGGACCCAGCAGGGAAGCGTGGGTGAAGCTTGAGGAAGATACTAGACATGTGCGATTCCTTTCCTATGAATCAAAAATTCATCTGAAATTCCGGAAATTCCTACGAATCCGAAATACGAATTTTTATGCATACGAATTCTGTACGAATTTTTGTTTTACGAATTTCGGATCCAAATTCACAACGAGAACTCATAATTGTTACGAATAGTTAACGAACCTAAAAGTTAAAACCCCAGGAAGTCAGCACAGGGATGGTGCGCACAGTCAATGGCCAGGCAATGTTCTGGAACCTGACGTGTCCCAGAACATTGCTGGAAGGGAGGGGCCGCCTAGTGGGAGAGGAGGAATTGACTAGCTTCCACTGTTGCACAGTAGGGGAGGAGGGCCTGAACCAGAGCAGGGCTATCTGCATCCTAGCGATGAACAGGGTTTCCTGCAGAAAAATCGTCAGGTACTTCGCCCCCTCGGGGATGGGGAGAAGGCCAAGCACATATTGACGAGGGCATAGTGTCAGAGGAGAGCCCATTTGGTCATGTAGAAATTTTATGATCTGCGTCCAGTACTGCTGTATGGGTGGGCAAGACCACATAAGGTGATAGAAAGTACAACCAGTGGCGCCACATCTGGGACATGACGGGCCACTGTTGGGCCTATATTTAGATATGCGGGTCGGTGTAATGTAGGATTGGTGGAGGCTATAGAGATGGGTAAGGTGGTCCGATAGTTTAGGTGACACTCGTTTTGTGTTTGCTAGTACTTCCCCCCATTGGTCATCTTCCATCTCTCCGACATCAGTTTCACACTTAGTTTTCAATTGGTGCGCCTGAGCGGTGGCCTTGGGCAAGAGTAGGAGGCTATATAGGAAATTAGCTTCTTAGGATCGTTGCCAAGGACCATGTTGGCACTCAGTTGGAAGTGGGACAGGGAGGCTGGATTCACACCTATGCAGTTTCAGTGCTTTTTGCATTTTGCAGATTTGCACTACAGTCCATTTAACATGACTTCCTATGGAACACGATCTGTTGGGCAAATCTGCAAAATGCAAAAGACTCAAAAAAATGCATAGGTGTGAATACAGCCGAAGTCCCACTCCAAACCAGGTACCCAGCCCCCCCCACCCACCCCCCACCAAAAAAATGATATGCCAATTGTAGCATGTCAGGGGGCGAGGTGTACTTAGAGCAGAAGTTCCAGTCTTTAAGTGGTTAAACTGACCTCATTTACAAGCTGGAGTTCATCCCTTTGATCTAAACCAAATGTTACAATGTTTCCCTTTATCTCCGCCTAAGCGATGTTTTGATAAACTTGACAGGCTGCCTGTTTTTTGGGTTTTTTTTGACTGCTGTCAGTAGTGAGCAGAGAACTCTCTCCACTGAATCTGGAAAATGCTGTGCTAAAATCACAAGGGGGATATTTTATGTATATTATGTGCACTGTATATATACTGTGTATCTCATAAAATGTGTGTGTTTGAGCTTTGGGATGCACACCCTTATGCAATAGGCTGAGCACACCTATGTCTGCCTCCATGCAGGCATGTTCTTCAATCCAATTTCAGGAGCCGTTTCTACTAGAACCCAACTAGGTGGAACGATTGCTGACGTTGAGGTTGATGCGGAAACCGCTGTTCTCACTTTACCTTCGTTTGTCGGTAACACACGCTCATACCTCCAGCAAAAACCTTTGACATATGGAAAAGTGATATACCAGACCTTACTATTGGGGACTGGGAGGACTGTACGGGCTCCTATCATGGGCGTCCACAGCAGGGGGCAAGGGGGGTCAAGTGCCCCCCCCTGGAATCCCCAAGGTGTCTGAATTTTTTTTCACTTTTTTGTTTTAATTTTTTTGTCCGCTGGCGGCTGCATCCTCCGCCCTCTCCGACTCCTATGGATCAGAGCGCTGGATGGCTCTGTTTACTGCGGCCGCTCTGTAACATGGCCCCGCCCCCTCAGACCGGCTCGTTTGATAGTAAAGAGAATCAACGTTCCGCCTATCACATGAGTCGGTCTGGGGGGGTGGGGCCATGTTACAGAGCGGCCGCAGTACATAGAGCCATCTAGCACTAAGATCAAGAGAAGGAGATGCTGCAGGTACAGCCCGCTCTATGTGCCACAGTGCCTGGATAGGAGAATCGGGGGGGAGTATCCAACTTATTTTACTGTCCCCAGTTCACCTTGTGCTCCCTGCCCCCCCCCCGTGCTCTCCTCTCCACCAGATTCTCCTGCCCCCCGTGCTCTCCTCCCCACCACACTCTCCTGCCCCCTCCAGTGCTCTCCTCCACCACCACACTCTCCTGCCCCCCCCCAGTGCTCTCCTCCACCACCACACTCTCCTGCCCCCCTCCCCCAGTGCTCTCCTACACCACCACACTCTCCTGCCCCCCGTGCTCTCCTCCACCACCACACTCTCCTACCCCCCCAGTGCTCTCCTCCACCACCACACTCTCCTACCCCCCCAGTGCTCTCCTCCACCACCACACTCTCCTGCCCCCCAGTGCTCTCCTCCACCACCACACTCTCCTGCCCCCCCGTGCTCTCCTCCACCACCACACTCTCCTACCCCCCCCAGTGCTCTCCTCCACCACCACACTCTCCTACCCCCCCCCAGTGCTCTCCTCCACCACCACACTCTCCTACCCCCCCGTGCTCTCCTCCACCACCACACTCTCCTGTCCCCCTCCAGTGCTCTCCTCCACCACCACACTCTCCTGCCCCCCCGTGCTCTCCTCCACCACCACACTCTCCTGCCCCCCCCCCCTGTGCTCTCCTCCACCACCACACTCTCCTGCCCTCCCCAGTGCTTTCCTCCACCACCACACTCTCCTGCCCCCCCAGTGCTCTCCTCCACCACCACACTCTCCTGCCCCCCCAGTGCTCTCCTCCACCACCACACTCTCCTGCCCCCCGTGCTCTCCTCCACCACCACACTCTCCTGCCCCCCCCCCCCCCAGTGCTCTCCTCCACCACCACACTCTCCTGCCCCCCCAGTGCTCTCCTCCACCACCACACTCTCCTGCCCCCCGTGCTCTCCTCCACCACCACACTCTCCTGCCCCCCCAGTGCTCTCCTCCACCACCACAATCTCCTGCCCCCCCCCAGTGCTCTCCTCCACCACCACACTCTCCTGCCCCCCTCCCCCAGTGCTCTCCTCCACCACCACACTCTCCTGCCCCCCGTACTCTCCTCCACCACCACACTCTCCTACCCCCCCAGTGCTCTCCTCCACCACCACACTCTCCGCCCCCCCCCCCAGTGCTCTCCTCCACCACCACACTCTCCTGCCCCCCGTGCTCTCCTCCACCACCACACTCTCCTGCCCCCCCCAGTGCTCTCCTCCACCACCACACTCTCCTGCCCCCCCAGTGCTCTCCTCCACCACCACACTCTCCTGCCCCCCCCCAGTGCTCTCCTCCACCACCACACTCTCCTGCCCCCCCAGTGCTCTCCTCCACCACCACACTCTCCTGCCCCCCCAGTGCTCTCCTCCACCACCACTTTCTCCTGCCCCCCCAGTGCTCTCCTCCACCACCACACTCTCCTGCCTCCCCCCAGTGCTCTCCTCCACCACCACACTCTCCCGCCCCCCCAGTGCTCTCCTCCACCACCACACTCTCCTGCCCCCCCGTGCTCTCCTCCACCACCACACTCTCCTGCCCCCCCAGTGCTCTCCTCCACCACCACACTCTCCAGCCCCCCCCAGTGCTCTCCTCCACCACCACACTCTCATGCCCCCCCCAGTGCTCTCCTCCACCACCACACTCTACTGCCCCCCTCACAGTTTTCTCCTCCCCTGTTCTTGCTGCCCCCCCCCCCCAACTCTCCAGCTCTCCCCATCTTTCTCTAGCCACCATCCCAGTGCTCTCCCCTGTCCCCCCCAGTGCTCTCCCCCCCTGTTCCCCCCTGCCCAGTGCTCCCCCGTCCCCCCCCACAGCACTCTCCGCTCCCCCCAGTCCTCTCCCCTCCGTGCTCTCCCCCGTGTTCTCCCTCCCCCCGTGTCCCCCCCCGTGTTCTCCCCCCCAGTGCTCTCCCCCCTGTTCTTTCCCCCCCCAGTGCTCTCCACTCCCTCCAGTGCTCTCCCCCTGTTCTTTCTCCCCCTCTTCTTTCCACTCCCCCAGTGCTTCCCCCCCCCAGTGCTCTTCAGCTCTCCCCATCACTCTCCAGCCCCCACCCCAGTGCTCTCCAGCCCCCCATTCTCCCCACCCCTGTTCTTTCTGCCCCCCCTGGTGCTCTCCAGCCCCCCCCCCCCCCAGTGCTCTCCACCCCTGTTATTTTTGGCTCCTCCCAGCACTCTCCACTCCCCGCCCCTGTACTCTCCACTCCCCCTGCATTCTGCCCCCACCCATGTGCTCTCCAACCCTACCAGTGCTCTCCACCCCCCCATAGTGCTCTCCAGTCCCCAGTGCTTTCCACCCCTGTTCTTTCTTGCCCCCACTGGTGCTCTCCACTCCCCCCTGCTCTTTGTACCCCCCCAGTACTCTCCAGCCCCCGTGCTCTCCACCCGTTTTTCTGCTCCCCCAGTGCTCTTCACCGCACCACACTCTCCTGCCCCCCCGTGCTCTCACCCACCACCACACTCTCCTGCCCCCCTGTGCTCTCCTCCACCACCACACTCTCCTGCCCCCCCAGCTCTCCCCATCCTTCTCTAGCCACCATCCCAGTGCTCTCCCCCGTTCCCCCCCAGTGCTCTCCCCCATTCCCCCCCAAGTGCTCTTCCCCCTGTTCCCCCCCATAGTGCTCCCCCCTGTTCCCCCCAGTGCTCTCCACTCCCCACAGTGCTCTCCCCCCACAGTGCTCTCCACTCCCCCAGTCCTCTCCCCTCTGTGCTCTCCCACCGTTCTCCTCCCCAGTGCTCTCCCCCCAGTGCTCTCCCCCCTGTTCTCCCCCCAGTGCTCTCCCCCCTGTTCTTCCCCCCCCCCAGTGCTCTCCACTCCCTCCAGTTCTCTCCCCCCAGTGCTCTCCCCCCTGTTTTCCCCCCCCAGTGCTCTCCCCCCTGTTCTTTCCCCCCCTGCTCTTTCTCCCCCATCCTCTCATCTCCCCCCCCAGTGCTCTCCACTTCCCCCAGTGCTCCCCCCGTACCTCTCCCCCCTGTTCTTTACCCCCCAGTGCTCTTCAGCTCTCCCCATCACTCTCCAGCCCCCACCCCAGTGCTCTCCAGCCCCCCATTCTCCCCACCTCTGTCCTTTCTGCCCCCCTGTTGTTCTCCAGCCCCCCCAGTGCTCTCTACCCTCCGTGCTCTCCACCCCTGCATTTTGCCCCCACCCATGTGCTCTCCAACCCTACCAGTGCTCTCCACCCCCCCCCATAGTGCTCTCCAGTCCCCCGTGCTTTCCACCCCTGTTCTTTCTGGCCCCCACTGGTGCTCTCCACTCCCCCCTGCTCTTTGTACCCCCCCTCCAGTGTTCTCCAGCCTCCGTGCTCTTCACGCCTGTTTTTCTGCCCCCCCAGTGCTCTTCACCGCCCCACACTCTTAGCCCCCCCAGTGCTCTCAGCCTAACTTGCTCTCTACCCCTGTTCTTATTGGCCCCCTCAGCACTCTCTGCTCCCCACCCATGTGATCTCCACTCCCCCTCGCTCTTTGCCCCACCCATGTGTTCTCCAACCCCGCCAGTACTCTCTACTCTCTAGTACGCTCCCCCTTCTCTCCAACTCCCACCCAGTGCTCTCCACTTCCCCAGGACCAGAGGACAGGCTGACTGGGGCCGGAAAATGAGGATGGCTGAAGGTGCAGGTGGCCAGGGACCACTCCATCTCACAGCAGACAGATCCTCTGGAAGGAGCACCGTCCCCATCCAAAACGAGAACAGACCCTGCCTGCTGCTGCCCATCATGGATATCCTTCTGGCATGCAAGGTACCGTACCAAGCATCAACACACCTTCCCACAGACAGGGACTACAGACTGGGACATGGGGCACAGGAGGGGCTGCAATGATGGGCACAGTGAGGCTGCATTTGGTGGGCACAGTGAGGCTGCATTTGGTGGGCACAGTGAGGCTGCATTTGGTGGGCACAGTGAGGCTGCATTTGATGGGCACTGGTGAGGCTGCATTGAGCTCTTGCATCAAGTCTGCAGTCTCTGTCCATCTCCTGTAGCATGTCTGCAGTCTCTGAGGGAGTCTGGAGAGGAGTCAAGAGTGGGAGCACCGCCGGGATGGGGGTCATGGGAAAAGTCAGACTTGTGTGGACTGTGGACAGGAGACTATAGGATAAAACCAGACCCACCAAGCTGGAGCCGACTGACTGAGCCCTGCACAGTGCACCTGAGAGGAGGTCAGTAAAAGCACCACCAGGCCAGTCGGGGGGGGGGGGGGTCACTGATGTAAGGGGGGAATGAATACGATAATGTAAGGGGCACTGATATAAAGGGTTTCCTCCTTATATTAGAGTATTCTTTCTGCAGAAGGTGGTCCCCCCCCCCATTCTGAGTTCCTGGGGTCCCCCTTGATGATTGATCACTTACCACTATTAACTGGTAAAATGTATGGTTTTCCCTTTCATAAACAAGAAAATAATGACCTTATGCTGTTGGGCTGGTATAATAATGCTGTGAGGCTGGTATGAATTTTTTTCCAGGGCTGGTTTTTGAAAGCATGGGTGTCCGCAAGGTTACTCAGGTGGCTGCGTACCATGCCCATATAGTCTAGAGAATGTACATCTTTTTACATTGCAATACATCTGTTGTTGCCATATTTTTATCTTGATGAAAACAGCCTATACAGTGACAGTATGAGATCAAAATATGGCCACAACAGATGTATTGCAATGTAAAAAGATGTACATTCTCTAGGCTATATGGGCATGGAACACAGCCGCCTGAGTAACTTCCAATACAAAGTGAAGATGAATTATCTGTTATATAACACATATGTATTACCAGTGGAAAGATTTTCATGAGATTGTCGAAAAGGGGCGGAGCATGAGTGGCCTTAAAATGATGCCCCCCCCTTGGAAAAAGTTCTGCGGACACCCATGGCTCCTATGTTACATTGTTTTATACAGTTGAAGTTTCTGGACAGGGTTTACTATACCCCACAGAGGTTAGTGGCCACATACACTCTGGTTAGTCCGATCTGTACACGTTGCCTCTACTGGAACCTTTTTTCATATGGTGTGGCAATGCCCAGCTGTCCGTTCATACTGGGAGTCGGTGGTTGCCACTTTGAAAGATCTTTCTGACTGGTCCCTGCAGCTTGACCCACAAAAGGTGTTGTTGGGAATTATGGAAGATATTGAAGCTACTAGCTATATGAAGTTATTCTTGTACTTTATTATGCACGCAGGAGCTCCTTCTGAGATGGAAGCAGTCCACTTCACATACGCTGAATAGTTGGAAATCTTCGGTGAATGCAATTTTACCGTTGTGCAAATTATATAGATAAGATAAATAATGGTCTACCTGGATTGATGCATATGGTACAGATGAGGTGATATATACTTCCTAGATCACAAATGAGGCTTCCTATGCCCTCAGTATGCCTCAACCATTCTCATTAAAATAAAGCTAAAGTCAATTATTATTTATTTTTTTGGATAGAGCAGCAGCTGGATTAAAATACTTATTTTGCCATCCGTGTCTCATTGGGGAGATTTACATTCACTTAAGCTGGCCATACATTATACAATTTTCTTATTCAGTTTCCTTTAGATTTATCTTTTAAAGCAGTTGTATACCCTGCTTTAACATTTTTACCTACAGGTAAGCCTATAATAAGGCTTACCTGTAGATAAAAATAATATCTCCTAAACCTGTACGGTTTAGGAGATATTCACCTTGCATGCACCCGCTGACGTCAGCGGCGCATGCACTCTGAAGGTCTGGCGGATGCTCCTTGCCAGAAAGAGGACTCCCACGTGCATGCGCGGTAGTGACGTTTAGCGCAGCTCTGGCCACTCACAGCGCCGGAGCCGCGAACCCGGAAGAAACGTAGAGGGACACATGGAAGCTCCCTCAGCGGTGACCGGAGAGCGATGCTGGTGCTTTGTTGTAAGGTAAATATTTAATTTCAATATGCGGTGCATACTAGCTCAGCAGGTATACAACCGCTTTAACTATGTAGTACAAGAGCTTACCTGTCTGCATAAAATTCAAATGTGTTTAGGTGTGACCTCATGGTTTTGGTAAATCTAAATGACAATTGCAAAAGAAGATTGTATAATGTATGGCCAGCCTTACTGTCATGTTGACTCAACAGAAAGTGATATTATTCCAAGGTGAAGAATAACCCTCGATTCTAGTTCTGGCGGCAACTCAAAAATGTATATTTACCCTCACTTCCATTACTTTACGAGGGCATACACAGCAATAAAGAATTGATAAGAGTTCTAGCACCTTGCCACTCGAAATTTTAAGATTTTAAACAAATAATAATACAAATTTGGACTATTTGATGATTTAGCTGATTAATGAATCAATTCAGTTATATTTATACGAATACTTGTTTAATTCAAAGATAAAAAAACACAGTTTAAAAAATAATAACACACAATACTGTAAAAAATACCACATTATTGAACTTAAATTCATATTCTTTGAAATCCGTCTGTCTTGAGAATGCACTTGAGGGTCTTGAGGTTTTTAAGAAGTTCTATGCCAGATTTCACAGTTCTTTCCACACTTTATACTGCAAGAGGAAGGGTTTGTTTAAAGTAGATGTAAACTTAATCACTTTAAAGATCTTATAATGTTTAATGTTTCCAAGGGATCTTTACTATTTTTAAAACAACATATTTCATTAAAACCTGGTGATCCTGCCATGAAAGTCCTTGTTCAGGAACTTTATGTTTTAAGGTAACAATGTTCTGCGCCTGTCTCCAAATTCTGTTCCTTTATGGTACATATTACCACAAAGGCTTCTGATGATGGGGATATGATACACAATGCTTTAGCAAACTAAATGCCATTCAATTATAGTTTACCTCTACAATAATTCTGTGTTGCAGATATAAACCCCTTTATGCTTGGTGTCTTCTACACTCTTGTGTCAGCCGAGTCAACTACCACCAAACAATCATGGTCAAAGGGATACGTACAAGAGACAACCAGAATGGCACCTACTTTTGCTTTGACGTGACAAAGGGTTTTTTTTTTCAGATTTTATAGGTTGGATCTGGGGCAGCCCTATGGAACCAGTGTTTTTTGGATCACATGCATCCCATTTGCACCTTCCCTAGGCCCTTGATGGGTGAAAAATTTAAACTGAAAGAGGCCCTGGCTGTTCCCCATTTTATAAAGACCTACGGTAATTTCCTTAAAACATGACTTTTGAAGCTGAGATTTTTGTACCAAAACTGGGACAGCAGAGAACCATGAAATTGGTTGTTTTAGGCAAAGACCTATACTGATAAAAATCAGAACAGAAAATGGGGACTGAGCTTACCTGGTTGATATATGAACCTGAATCCTGTCCTATTAAGACTTTTATCAGTTGTGAAAACAAGCCGCATGGTGTTCCCAGTAGATATAATGGGATTTGGTAGCATCTGTCCACACAATTCTTTGGGGAAACTTCCACCGTAGACCCAAATCCGGTCAAAGACACACAAGTACATGTAGCCTTCTAAGTCAAAATTTGTGGGGATCAGTTTAATCTGGAATGAAACAGATGTACATTTCATATGTTAGGTATCTTGTATGATGAGATGGAAGAAAAGGCAGGGGAGAGCTCAGAAGAAAAATATTTTTTCCACAAAAAAGAAAAAAAATATAGTGGGGAAAAAAAAGTAATGTAAAAAATGTATAGCGATGGTACTCCAGTAGCAAGCAAATACACACAAAAAAAAAAAGAAAAACAAATACAAAGCGCACTAATTCAATGAAACTAAACTACCCTGGCCATGAAGGGTAGCAGTTCGGACACCAGCTTTTTTTAAAACAAGACTTTACAGTCACTTTTTTTTAAGCATTTCTCAAGAATTGGCAAACTCATTATATACTCCTGAAGTAAAAATCTAACAACATATTATTTATGATATTAAGGTTTGAACATGCGCTACAGACACAGATTTAGCCATTGTGATATATAACGTCTATAAATAAACCCAAGTTTCATAAACAAACAAAAATATTGATCTTTGACAAACAGAAGTGCAACTTTAAAATATAACAAAAAAGTAAACTCCTATTGGCTGTAATGCCGTGCTCATATTACCTGAATACATTACCAACAATAACCACTTGCCTACTGGGCACTTTTACCCTTACTTTTTACCCTTCCTGCCCAGGCCAATTTTTAGCCTTCAATGCTGTCACACTTCTGTACAGTCATGCAACACTGTACCCATATGAAACTTTTAGCATTTTCTACCCACAAACAGAGCTTTCTTTTGGTAGTGTTTAATCACCACTGGGTTTTTTATTGTTTGCTAAACAAACAAAAAAAGACCTAAAATTTAGAAAAAAACATTTTCTTCGAGTTTGTTATACAATTTTACAAACACGTAATTTTTCTCCTTCACTAATGTGCGCAGAAGAGGCTGTACTGATAGGCTGCATTTATGGGCACTGATGAGACAGCACTGATGGGCACTGATAGGTGAAACTGATGGGCACTGATGAGGCAGCACTGGTAGGCACTGATAAGGCTGTAATGATGGTTAGCATTGATGGGCACTGAAAGGCAACACTGATGGGCACTGATAGGCGGTGGCACTGAAGGACACTGAGAGGTGGCACTGCTGGGCACTGATAGGTGACACTGAGGAGGCACTGATGGGCACTGATTGTCAACACTGATGGGAACTGATTGGCAGCACTAGTGGTCACTGATTAGCAACACTGACGGGACTGCACTGATAATCAGGACACTGATAATCAGTGCCCTGATTATTGGGGCCGATGTCCCTTTAACATAAGCAGGTTATCGGCTTTATTCTCTCTGGCTTAACCGGGTTGTGTTTACATTCTGTGATTAGCTGTCATTGGCAGACAGCTGATCACATGGTAAAGGGCTGATGTGATTGGTCCAAAGGACTCCTCGATCCCAGAGCACGTGGCCCACACGCCGCAGGGGGTGTTTGGGCAGCGTGATAACTGGAGGACGTCCATGGACACCCTCCTGGCAAGCTATGCCCATGCTGTAGCCGTCTTTTGGGCATAGTGCTGTCAAAAAATATTTAATTTTTTTTCTTTCAGCAGCTCTGGAAATGCCCCCTACTTATTCTTTTGCAGATGGCAAAATCAGATATTTCCTTGTGACATCCCTTTCTGCTAAATGACTCCCTTAAACAGATAGATCGATCTATCTTATTTTATAACATACATTAAATATTTGAATATATTGCACATCCTTACCCTAGAGGTGGTGTTGATGTTCCATTCACAGTAGGCATTATCAGGGTAATTGTCCGGGAAGTTGGGTGAAGTGATAACTCCCTCTGAATCGGTCAGCACACCACCACAATCTGAAAGAGATACAAAACATCTCATTATAACCGCTGTACATGTATTTGGCTCTATATTCAACTGCCATGCCCAAAGCTTTATAGACTTGGTATAGATTATTTACTAGCAGGCTTTTATCAAAACATTATACCTGCTCTTTAGTAAAAGCCTATAAAACAAGGATGCTGCTGGATAGCAGACACCCTAAAGTAGCATATCACATCTTTATAGTTGTAGTAAAGCCCTCCTAGTACTGTCAGAACTCCTTAAAGTACCTTTGCAAGAAGTGACTTTCCAAATGTCAAAAAAAATAAACCTCTATCTCTTCGGCCTCACAAAAAAGAACATACTCATAAAATATGGCAGCCATGGTTAAAATGGGCTAGTCCCCAAAACATTGCACGAGTTCTTTGTTCCTAGATAACTTGAATGAAAAAATTACTTACCCCGCTCTAATATTTTAATCTTTGTTTTGTATCTATTAAATGACAGGTTACTATTACTGTCCCGAACACAGTTTAGCACCCATAGGGGTGTTCGGGAATATATTTAGGTTCATCATCTTTGAATTACTTGAATTTGCAGTATATAAATATATGAAGATAATATTTATATTACTTTTGTGTATTGTCTCCACAATGGATGTATTAATAACCTCCCGATCGTTATCTTTATTATCCCTATTATAATTGAGATAATTAATATGGTTTTCTTTATATTATATTTTTTATTATTTTTGGATACTATTATCTATGTATCTAAATACTGTAACTGATCTGTTATTTAGTCATAATTTCTGTCATTTGTCTTGATAAAAATTTAAATTTTAATAAAAACTATTGATTAAAAAAAAAACAACGGTTATAATCCTCCCTTGCTCCATTCAAAATTTAAAAAAAGTGATTGTAAAGTCCCGTTTTTTTTCTTGTGTTGTTTTTTAAATAAACATGTCATACTTACCTCCTCTGGGCAGTTGGTTTTGCACAGAGCAGCCTGGATCCTCCTGTTCTCGAGCTGCAGCTCCATGTGTCCATTCAGACACAGAGCTTCAGTTCGGCCCCACCCCCTCTCTCCCCTGATTGGCTAAATTACTTTGATTGACAGCTGCAGGAGAATGCATTAAGATTCATACTGGAGATCACAGCGGCTCACAGCAGGAGTGCGGGCGTCTCCATTCACCATTTCGGGTCTGTTTTCAGCCCGGATTCTGGGCTGAATTGGGACCTGAAATGGATCAACAGACACAGGGCTCCTGTGCAATTCGTACAGAAGCCGATGCGGAGATGTGTGAACCGGCTCTATAGAGAGCCAGCCACAATATCCTGCTATGCGAATTGGATGCAGAAAACCCCCCATCCAATTTGCAACATTGTGAACCCAGTCTAGGGCGTAAAGAGTATCTAGTAATGTTGTGTCCTTGTAACTTCCTCTTTACGGAACTGATATCTCAAACAATGCTACGTACTGTCCTGACTTCCACTGTGAGCTGCAAAAAACTCTTTCCCTATGTTCTAAAGATAAGACAAGGGGGTGGTGTTCTGTAGGCTTAGCACAGCTCCTGCCCTGGGATGTACAAAACGTGAGTGTTGTCACCCTAGGTTGTTGGCAGGATGACTAGGTGAAAATAAAGGTAAAACAGGCCTGAAAAAAATAAATGCAACCACCATATCTACAGACTGATTAGCTGCAAAGCTACAATTTGTTGTTTTTCTTATTGTGCTAAAGATTATGTTTTTCATTTTGGACAGAATAGGTAAGGTAAAGCCCTTTGTCAGCTTGTTATTGTGGTTTGCGTCCCTGGTGATAAGATTCTCCCTTCTATTTGTCATGGTGGTCACTGCCACTGGGACAGAAAGTGATAGGAAATTCAAAATGTTAAAGTAGTCACCACAACAAGAAGTGAGGACATATTCTCCACTGGGCACACCTTTTCCTAAGACATCTCTCTAGGGAGGGGGTTCTTCTCATTTTAGAGAGACTTCCTCTAATTTTCGGTTGTGTCTCCAGAACAGAGAATGAAAAACAATGCCCCAGTACATGGGCAGAAAAAAATAACCCTATAGGTGTTTTAACCATTCACTGCTCTATCCAAAAATGTTTTCTTTTGCCTCACATACACTTTAAAAAAGCCAAAGTGTTATGCTTCAGTTTTTGGTGCAGGATAGTGAGTTGACATAGGAAACATTGCAAGGCCTAATATTTTCTTACCAAATCAGTTAATAAAAAAAACATTTCCTTACTTTTGTACATGACCGGAGTGCTTTTAGTGGAAGTGGGACTAGTTGTTATAGCAGTAGTAATGGTGGTGGTTCTTGTAGTTGTCGGTGTTGTTTCGGAGGTAGTTTTAGGGGTGATTCTTGTAGTTGTCAGTGTTGTTCCAAAGGTAGTTTTAGGGGTGATTCTTGTAGTTGTCAGTGTTGTTCCAAAGGTAGTTTTAGGGGTGATTCTTGTAGTTGTCAGTGTTGTTCCAAAGGTAGTTTTAGGGGTGGTTCTTGTAGTTGTCTGAGTTGTTGTGATTGGAGGAGGAGCAACAACAGAATCTGTAGAATAAGCTGTTGACGAAAAGCAAAAGACGCATTTCAGAAACAAATCAGACATTTCTGCCTATCTAGAGTTTTATACAGCTCTGTCATACAGCACAGCCCCGTCTGGAAGGGACAGGGGCCTGATCTTACTCTGGACCATAAAGAGACAAGTAGAAGCCTGATGAATTAATCTCTCTATCATTCTGCTCTTTCCTCCCATCAGCATGCTCCTTGCACTGAAACACACCAGACTGTCTCCTTGTGCTGCTTTTTCCTGTTTGAGCTTTGCTGTTCAGGGAATTACCAAGTCCAGTTCAGGTACTCACACTACTTGTATTTCCAAAAAATTCATTTATTGATGCTTTATAAAACAGAGAACTACAATAATTTGTATTGTTTATACCTGGAGTTCAGAAAAAATTATGAACCTGGAATTTTGCCAGTATGCATTTTACAATCTACAAGTATATGTTACCAGTAGGGATGAGCTTGTGTTCCGTCCAAACAAAAAAAACAGCTTTCTTTGCTGGTGGACTGAACTCCACCTTGGCTGATTCTCCGCCTTGGCTGCATGTATATATTGACCATTTTAGGTCAATGATGTAATGAGCTTCCCTACCCCATGTGTATGTCAGCAGCAGAGAGTAGAATATCCCACCCACAGCCCATTGGCCCAGCACTGTCACATGACTGGCAAATTGATGTCACCACTCCCCAGGTTGCCAACAGACAATCTCTGTGCTGACTGCAAAACAGCAAGGAGCTGTGGGGGGAATGCAGGTAGGGGAAATATAAGGTGGGTCAATAGATGCCCTCTCCAAAGACACGTTTAACCATTCCTGCATGGGCAAGGCGATGATGTCTCTTTAAAGTGGAACTTCACTCTCTCAATCAACATTGACTAATTTTAATCCTTACATTGCTGGCATTAGTAAATAGATAGGAAAGTATATCACATGTACTTGTTTTCAACCTTCTTTCAAATTTCAGCTACTTCCTGCTTTCCATGCCTAGGCAAATGATGTCATAATATAAAGATAGATATGAGCGCACAGGCTCATGGTGCAAATAATGTTTGTTTATTTAATAGAAAGAAATAAAATTGATACTTTTACAAGTGTAGATGTCTAAAGTCCTCCTGTATGGAGCCCTGAACAGAGTCACATCCGAGCACCAAAGTAGATGGATTGTCCACAGGATGAATGGATGAATGCCTCCACAAGCGCTGGCTACCAAGCAGCTGCTGACAGGCTGCGAGCAAGCCGCTCACTGACTCCAGGTGCCTGTCGGTCAGGACAAGACTACGAAAGCCTCCACCATGTAATCTACCGGGAGCTTCTGGTGCAACAGACTGACAGGGGACGCTATGCGGTTGTGAGGACTTAATGTCATACATCCCAGGAGTCTTAAGGAGGGAAGGAGGGGTTTTCTCAGATAAGCACACTCTCCTACCTGCCAGTCTGGGCTAAGGGCACGTGTATTCCAGGAAGTAACTGCTACATGAATCATCTGCCCTTACTCAAGATGGCCACAGCCAGAAATGCTAGGGGATGTTTTTCTAAATGATTTATCAGAAAAATAAACCATGGAGACATAGATGGATGGGAGAATTTTCTTTGAATATTAATAATTAATGAAATAAAGTTTTTTGATTTGTGGTGCTCAGATACAGTGTAGTCTACTTTAAGCAGATGTGACCCTCAGTGGGCATAATGTGCCCCCTTGAGGATCCATTCAACACAATGTGGCCCACTACTTTATTTGAATCTTACACACAAGGCCTAGAGATAGGACTGGGGACTACATTTAGCCTATTTTTAGAGTATGTTTTGGACCAGTATTTGGGGTAAGTCTTCAAATTTGGAATAAATAGTTTGATGTGGTAAATCAATTTTAGCAGGCAAGAAATGGCAAAGCTCCAGATAAAAGTAAAAACAAGAATTTGAATCTTTCTTCTACTCTATCCAAAGGAAAGAAAAAATGCATTTCCTTAACAAAAACTTCATGCCTCGCCCTTGATTCATGGGAACCCCACATAAAATATTGAAGTTGTGATTATTGTACCAAAGCTGGGACAGCAAAGAACTATAAAACTTGCTGTTTTAGGTGAAGACTTGAATGTATAAAAATCAGGGCAGAGATTATATAGTTTGGTTGAAAAAAGACACAAGCCCAAATACTTCAACCAATAAAAGGGGAAAAAATAAATTTAAAATCCTATATGCACAATCCCATACCCACAGGATTTTTTTTTAGAAAAATTACTTGCGAGAAAAAAACTTGTGATGACTAAACTTACCTGGCTGATATGTGAGCCTGAATCCTTTCCCAGTGACCATGTTATCAGAGGTAAAGATGATCTTCACAGTGTTCTGTGAAGCTGTAATAGGTGGTGGCAGCACCTGTCCACACAATTCTTGCGGGGAATTCCCAGCAAAGATCTGAAGCTTGTCGAGACAGAGGTACCTGTAGCTTTCTATGTCAAAATCTGTAAAGGTGATCTTAATCTGGAATGAAAAAGATGCAAATTTCATATGTTAAAGCCTGGTACACACTACTAGTGGGTTGAATAAAAAAAAATCTGCCAGCTCCGGTTAGAGCTTCTGTACTAAGTATGCGAAGTTAGTGCAGCAATCTCCCCTGCTAAGCTGTTGTGTAATGACAGGGGGGCAGCCCCTCCTGCCAGAACACTCTCGATCACCGCTCTCCACCATTGGCTGAGAGTGCTGATCAAGAGTCGGTCGGCTGCTGGTTTTCCACCATGCTTGCTGGCTTCTGTTGGACAGGGTGGCATACACACAGGCCAAATGTAGCAGGTTTTTTGTTTTTTGTTTTTAAATTGGCCGATGTCTCCCGACATTCAGCCTATATGTATGGGGCTTAACAGACTGTCAACAGACAGTGAAAAAAAGTAACATAAAAAGTTGATGGTGCTACTACACAAGTAACAAGTACAAAAAAATAAATAAAGATTACAACAAAAAAAGAAACCCACAACTTCAAAAAAGTCTAAGTTGCCTGAGCAGCCCATCAAGCAACAAAATAAAAAAATAATTTCCCCTTTGGCATCATTTTGCAGATGACAAAATCCACAATTTCACTGCAATATTACTTTCAACAAAACCACTCCAGTCATCTAATAAAATAGATAGATAGATAGATAGATAGATAGATAGATAGATAGATAGATAGATAGATAGATAGATAGATAGATAGATAGATAGATACATTACTTAATTATCTATCTATCTTCTTTTATAAGATATCAAAAATATTTGTATATATTACATACAGTAATGTACATCCTTACCTTAGAGGTGGTGGTGATAATCCAGGAACAGTTGGAGGAATGGGGGTAATTGTTCGGGAAGTTGGGTGAAGTGATAACTCCCTGTGTGGCTCTCAGCATACCACCACAACCTGGAAGAAATACAAAACATCTCATTGCCATAGTTTCATAACTGGACATAAGCCATTTATCAATCAAGTCTGACAGCTAATGTTTATTCTTAACTTTAGCCATTCTCTCAGATTTACCTCGTGTGCCCGTTATATCTCTCTTCTTCCTTTGCTTTAAGTTCTGTTAAAACAAAAATACAATTCCATTAACAAGGCAGATATATAAAATTGGTAACATATTTAATCTTAATTATCTTTTAAATGTTCATATACATTTCTCCAATGTGACCTTTATCTGCATTACTGTATAAGCTTATTTTCTGTTCATGTTGGCATGACCAAAAAAAAGTTCCCATCCATTATGGTGCATGTTACCTGCCCAATGTGATGGGTATTTTGAATAGATCCTTAAATTCTGATGGGTTTGGATGGTTCCAGCAGGATAACAGAATAAATAATTAAATTATTCCTGACTAGTTAGTAGAGATCACAAACGACAACAGGGAGGTCTGCAGAAACCCAAAGAAAATGCTGAAGAGTTTAAATAAGCTATTTAGTCTTTGACCAAAATTCTTTTACTTGTTAAATGTCATGGCATCCTGTGAATGCTTCCTTCACCTTTTGACCAAACATTCATTTTGAAATATTTAGCCAAAACAGGAAAATAAAACATTGTGAAGGGCACATCATTACATCACATAAATTATAAATAATATAAGAAATTAACAGAAGACTAGATCCCAACTTGCCTATTCAGCGTGACCCTATTGGTCAAAAACACTTCCAAGACAATTACAAATCAGGGTATATATACCTTGAATTAAGGAAATACATCATTATGCCATAACATTAATTGTCAGGGAACAGACATCAGATGTTATAGGTCCTACCCCTTGAACACTCACGACGGTGTTTTGGGAAGTCAGTTCTAAAACTCATCTTTTTAATTATTGACAAGTGTTAATGACACAGAATGCATTATTGATTACTATGGGAAAGTTTTTACATAAACCCAACTAACCACAGAAATCATGTAAGTTAGATGCGTACGGAATAAAAGAGATGGGTTGGCAACCTTGCCTGTGGCCACTCCATTGCATTATCTCAGGCATCCCCTTGTCACACTAGTTATTCTGTTACTAATAACAATTTGCCAGTGGCAGAATTACAATTGACACAAATTAACTTTTTTTATCCTTCTCTCCTTGTCTGAGCACTCATTTCTGCTGTATTTTAGGCACTAGGCAGTAATACAAATAGCTTCCATTAGAGAAAATGGAAGTTACATTTCAGTCATTGTGTTACTCGCTAGCAAGTCAAAGCAATGGCTGCCTCTGCTGTAGGCTACACAAGAAGCACATAGTAGCAACAAGTGTTAGTAGCAATCCCGTACATCTGCAGTATTGTGTGACCATGTGCAGTGATTGCCACATCATAGGCAGCCATTAATTCTATTTGTTAAAGGTCAACTTGTCTGTAAATTAATACTGTAGACTTTAGTTATATACTTCTAAAAATGGCATATGTACATTAGGCATTATTGCTTCTGTCCATAAAAAAAAAAAATTGTGTCATCCTATAATTTAAATATCTGAATGAGTTTTATACTCACTTGAGAAGGTAAGGCCAAGCACACGCAGCACATAGCCGCAACAAGCAGTAGGGTCTTCATTATCTCTGGGGTGAAGTTCTTAATCTGTAGAGGCTCCTTTACCAAGGTGTTTGTATGACTTGACACCTTGCATTGACTCTAGCCCCTGCTGCTCTATATATACCCCTAACCAGTCCTTCTTGGCACACCCCTTATTATAATGATAATATAATTGATGCTTTGTGTCTGTAGAAACCTGTTACATTCAAGCAGGTAGATATTGCTTCAAGCTATTGTTTCAAGTGCAAAACCAGCCCATTCTATTGATTCTCAGAGGGGGTGCTACATGTCAGAGGATTTTAAACCTAAACATTATATCTGCATACCAGATATCATTGGCCAAGTCTTCTGGATAAAGTTAAAAAAAATATAAACAGAATGAAATATATCTTAAAAGCATATTTAAAAAAATATATGCATGCTTGATTAACATATGCATTTATTTGATATAAACTCGAATGTAAGGTGTACGGCCCTCTTGTGACTGTGTGTAAGTGGCCTAATGGGAGGAAACATTGCATAAGCTATTTTAACATTTAGCTGAGATCTTATTAAGAAAAAGCATCAAGGTCCATTTATGCTTATACATATACCATATAAGTTTTTTCCACTGTATTAGTTTATGTATTTTATATGTACCTTTTTTGTTTATTTCTCATGCAACTTTAGGCAGAAACCTTAATATTCATTTCAGTGGGCCTCTTAATGCACAGAAAAGCAGCATATCTGCTATTTTAAAAAAACTGCACTACAAAAACTAACCAAATAAAAGTACATAAATAGAGATAAAAATACACTGGAATCCTAATTTAAATTAAAGTTTCTTATTTAGGTTCTTATTTAAACTGCACACAGCATTACATTGCAACCAATGTACTGTGCATTTCAGTGGGTCTTCTTAATGTACAAAAATGAAGAATATCTGCTATTTAAAAAAAAATCAATGCGATCTGCACTACAAAAATGTGAACTAGACAAAAAACAACAAACATTGGAATCTTAATTGAAAGGAATGTTTCATTAGGCAAAATGCATGTGTTATACTGCAGGGAAATTAGAAGTATGAACAGGTTCTTATTTATTAAAGACTGCACACAACATTACATTGCAACCAAGCAGAAAAGATCTTACAGTGGAATAAATTCTGATTGGTTTTCATGGGTGGCTGTATTTAAGAGTTAGTGATAGTGAAACAAAACCTTTAAGAAATTGCTTGTGATAGAAATGTTTCTAGTAAGGATGCACCGATACCAAGTATGAGTATGGATACTTTTTCACAAGTACTCGCTGATATCAATTACCGATACCAAAAAGAGTCTGGTACGATTTTCAAGTGCGATTTCCAATGTCATACACTTTGACAATTTGCACCTGAACCGCGTCACACTGGACAGGGCTTGAAATCGCACTACAAGCCGGCCCTGCACATATGTGAACCCAGTGTCATAGTGACTTGAAGGTATCGGGTTGACGTAGCGGAACATTTTTGCACACAACTAGCAGCACATACACAGTGCAGTGTACACTCCAAGCCCATTCCCAGCATATGGGAGATGCCAAGAACAGAGCTGGTTGCTGGGATAATGTAACCCCAACATACTTGCACATCACCAGTGTCCAATTAATTGCTAAAAAGAGAGAACACCAGGCAAAATGAAGCCGTGGAGAAGATGGGCATGGTGGTAGATGGAATGGGGACAGTGGTTTGCAAAGCAGTCAGCACCAGAGAAAGGAAAATTCAGAGGAAGGTCTGCTATATTGTACATTATTCTATGCAGACTTACACATTATGGCAAGAGCTGCTGAATTTTGGACAATCCACAATTCCATTTTAAAAATAAGGCCTCATGTACACTGCTGCTGATAAACTGACGTTTAGGAGCAGTTGGGCATTTTATTTGGAAGCCCCTGAACTCTCCTCTATGTTATCCTATCAGTACATGTACACAGGGTCGTTTATAGTAGTTTCTAGGCAGTTGAGATTAGAAGCATTTTTTTGGAAAGCAAAAAAATGCGTTCAGGACGGATGTTCAGAGGCATTTGAAATGGCAAATGCCTGTAACAGCTTGTAAATGCGTGTAAATGCGGACGCTTTTAATGGAGATACATTCCTGGCCATTTGCATTGCAAAAAACGGTTCTGAACGCAAACACAGCTAAACGCGGAAAAACTGACAATTTTAAACGTTGGTTACTAGCTGTCAAGTTCCATTGTTTAGGAGAGATTTTAATATGTACTGTGTACAGAACTCTGTTTTATTACACCAAAAACAAGACTGAACAAAATGTTTTGTCTTCATGTTAATAAACTGATTTCTATCCTTTGCATTCAATAGTAATTCCAATGCCATGAACCTGAAATGCAAATGAGGTTTGACTTCTTCCTTTTGTTAAACAGAAACTACTATTCATACCTGAAGAAACCAGTAAAGTCACTTACAGTAAGGGCCAGTTCACACCACATGCAGTCCAGTGTGTTTTTTTTTTTTTAAACGCATGGATAGTAGGTCATATGGTTTTCAATGGCAAAGTTCACACCAGGTAAAAAAAAAGTAGAACATGCTGCATATTAGATTGTAAGCTCTTTTGAGCAGGGCCCTCTTAATCATCTTGTATTTTATTGTATTATAACTGTGTTGTGCCCTTTTTATATTGTAAAGCACTGCGTAAACTGTTGGCGCTATATAAATCCTGTATAATAATAATAACAATAATTTTACCTGCATTGGACTTTACTGGAACTCTGTAAAATGCATAAAAAAACACACTGGAATGCACCAAAAACGCACTGAAACACACATATTCTTATTTAAGGTTAAGAAAAAAGAGGGAGAAAAATGCACTGGACTGCATCAAAAAGGCACTAAAAACGCACTGGAATACGTCAGTACATGCATGCAGAAAAGCATCTGGAATGCATCCAGACTGCATTTCTATAGTGTGAACTGGCCCTTAATGTAAAAAAAAAATATATATATATATATATATATATATATATATATATATATATATATATATATACTTTTTTTTATGTGTCTTTTCTTTTTCTACCTGTTGCCTTATCCTGTCTTCTCTCTATATAGTATTTCCTGACAGCGGTCCCTTTTCTTATTCTACGGAAAAAGAACAAAACAAAGGTTTTGGCTTTGAATACACTCAAAGTCTGAGAATCATTTTACACATACCTATTAATACAGGTATTTTAAACTCAATAAAACAACATTGTAAACTTTGACTGATACTATATTTCATTACATATGGAGAGTAGTCTATCCACAAATTCTGATCTTTGCCTTTAAATTGTACAATATTTCAGTAATTTTCATTGCTATTCTGATTGTATCATCATATTATTTTATCCTATTTCATGTCTTTTTTTTTCTACTGGGACCTCACTTCATGCCAAAATTTGTCAATTTTTTTTTTCGAAACATCAAATATATAAATAATAAACGTTATTACTAATGTCATATTTAGGCTATTTTTGCCCTATCCACAGTCTACATTTAAAATCCTGAGCATGATGCCATCCTCTGTCTATTATCAAAGGTCCACATCCTTTTCATATCTCTGGAAGGTCACAACCTGATGAAATTCTTTGCTCTTAGAAGGAGAACAGGAATCCTTATCAATGCACCCCCATAATGTTCTACAGTAATACAGGAAACCAAAAATTAGAAGTCGCTTAAATTAAATATCAACCCATGAAGTAGTAGGACTCATGGTTGGGGCAATTAGACACTGCAAAAATTCTCCAGCACTCAACCCAACTTTGTGACACAAAACACCTAAGTAAAAACTGTTTAGCTAAAAAAAAAAAACAGAGGTCTTTGTTGTATATACTTGCAAATGTATGTGAAGCCATAGCGTATGGAAACTTTTTGACGACCCCTCGTATATATAGTATCCCGATATAGTTTCGAGTTAGGTACCCGCAACAACAAAGAAAAAACAATCAGTAATCTAAATGTTGGAAACAGATTACAATTCGGTGAATAGCTTTGGCTAGCTTGTTGAGGTGCTGGAGGGTTTCTGTTACTTTCTACATTACTCCTTCTCAACCTTTTTACCACTGCAGAACCCTTAAATTAATTTTAAGATCTTGGCTAAAATATATTACACCTACAGCTCATGCTACTTACTCAGTAGGTTGTACAATAATTTAAATGAAATAATAAATAATGTGGCATGCCTAAAGTATTTTAAAGTATTTTAAACCTACGGCAAATAATTTTTAACACTAAAATTTTGTGTATGCCAAAATAATTTTCACAAATAAAATGAACTTGATATTAAATGAATAATAATTGTAATAATAAATACAAACATATAGTGAAAACTGTGTTGTGTCCTAACATTAGTGATTTGTAAAGATATCAACTTTTTGGTGGCCAGTGTAGGAGGGAATTAATTTCTCCGTTGCTTATTGCTGAAGGACCCCCTAGTAACTTGAAGAGGAAACCCTGTCTGAGAATGGCTGGTCTACGTTAACATACTATATGGTATGTGACCCCACCTGATCAAATTACAATTATAGCTAAAATTACTTGCTATTTGGCTACATAGTGGATGATTATAATATAAATACATCATTTGATGGTGCTTGTTTTGTCTTCTTACATTTAAACAAACCCTAGGAGAAAAACGTTTTGCCTATGTTTAATACCGATGGAAGAGCAGTTTTATATTTAATTCATTCATTTCTTTCCTTGATGTCCATCTAGCTCTTCTCCTGGAAGCTTCTTCCCTCAGTGATCTTCTCTTACATATAATTTACCTAACAATAACTTGGGGCCAGTTCTTTCTTTCTTAGGTTTAGGAGTAAGAAGCCTAGGGTGACCCTGCTGCCTCTCCATAGATGTGAGTTGTTGTCACCAGGGCGAGGACAAGGGGTGGGTAGGAGGGGCGGCTGCCCTGGGCTCAGGGGTATCATATGAGATGGGGGGGATTTGGGGGCAGCAGGGGAAACTAATTGTTTTAGGAGGAGAAATATGGGGGGTGTGCTAGGCGTGGTGTTTCAGGGGGACTTGTGTTGGGAGGGGGATGGGAGAAGAGGATTTGTTCTAGGAGGGGATTTGGGTTTTTTTTGTTAGAAGGAGCTTTTTTGGGGTGGGGGTATGAGGGAGATTTGTGCTAGTAGAGATGATTGGGGATATTTATACTAAGAGGGGGGATGGGGTTGGGGGATTTGTGCTAGGAAGGGGGATTTTTTGGGGGTGGACATTTGTTCTGGGGGATTTGAGGGGATAGAGGGGGCTAAGATTTGTGCTGGGAGGGGGGCTTTCAGCAGGGGAGCTGATTTGTGTTGGGGTTAGGGGGAATTTATGCTTAGGAGGTAATCGTGCAGATTAGTGCCCAATTATTTTTTTAGGGGGGGAGTTGCTAACAAGTAATGCTTATACTTCTTGGGGGGGGGGCACACTTTGGCATGTTCGCCCTGGGCTCTGGGTGACCTTGTTCCAGCACTGGTTGTTAATCTGCGGTGGTGAGCAAGCATAAAACACCTACGTGTAAAAAAAGTGCATATGAAAAACATACACAGACAAAGTGCAGTTAAGGGTGTGCCTCTTGTCCACCCCCAAAGTAGTAGAGCCTTGCCCTTACCACCAGGGGAGCAAGTTTGCTGATGGGGAAAGGCTCAACTTGGTCCACCTAATCAAAAGGCCTGGTGGACCCCTCTCCTCATGGTCAGCTGTCCGACAAGTACTAAGTAAAAGAGCTCTGCCAAAGAGAGACCCCCTATTCCCAGTTCAGGGGAGGAAAGAACCTAATGGCCACACAACCTCCCCTAAGACTTCAGAGTAGGCCCGAGGACCCACACCCTCCATCCTAGTGAGAAAAAGAAACAAAGACAAAAGTACAGTGACAAACATGAAAAAAAAAAAAAATTAAATACATAAGTGCTGGTACTATTGCATAGGCTAGGCCCTGAGACTTAGTGCATTAGTGCCATGATTATGTGCTCATTCTCGCTGTAGCATTTCCACGCTCAAGTGATACTAAGAGCTCCCCTAAGGGGACCAACTCCCAGGGGGCACAGCACCATGGATTCTCTGCCTTCCCAGCCCATGTCCAGACAAGGTTGACCCTGTCTTATCGGGGGAATTACTCCTGTGCCCAATATCCCGTGGGCGACCATGTTTCTGTCCCAGATCCTGAGCCCCCATTACACCAGCAGGGGCACTAAACATCCAGCCATTCCTGCCAAAAGGCCACAATTCCAGTGCAGCACAGCTACTGGACACTGATAAAAACAGATACTACACATAGCTAAAAGGCAGAGTGGTAAGCTAGAAATATAAATTTTTGTTTTTGGGTTTAGATACACATTAAGGTTCAGTTGTTTTTATTCTGTTCAATCCAATTTAAGGCAAACCTGTTCAGATTCTTTATTGTTTTGCAATAGAAAGAGTGCATGTACAATAATACATGCAGATAGTAAATGTAAGAGTGTCAGGGAGAATTCTTTTCCCCCCTGCTGTAGCAGATTGGAGAATGCTTTGCTGGATTTTTTGCCTTCCTCTGGATCAACTGTGGGTGAAGGATTGTGTATATGGGATTGTATTATTATTATTTTTAATTTTTTTGGTTGAACTAGATGGTCTTTTTTCAACCTGACTAACTATGTAACTAAGAATTACAACTAGTAAACAGTAATATCGAGAAAATCAGTTTAACAGTTGTCCCGTTTGCATTATAGAAGGTAAGGACTGATGGACCAACCTCTAGATATGTACAAGACAAAAACAACTAGACTTGTTCTGCATCACAACAGAGAAGGGAAAAAGTATTCCCAAACTGATACTGAGGAGTCAATGGACATCAAAAGTTGGAGGTTGACCAATATGGTGGGTAAAAGTGGAGAACAAAGGCAAAGATGAAGCAACGTGGAGCCGAGGAATGAGAACAAGAGAAAAAAAACAAAAACAGGAGGGGCTTTTCCCGTATTCAGTGAGCAACATGACCAATTAACAAATTCATTAAAAAAAAAAAAGTTTTGGTTATTTGAGCAAAATTTATTTAAGCTGCCCATGCATTATACAATTTTCTTATTCAATTTCCTTTAGATTTATCTTCAATGATGTAGTACAAGGGCCTGCCTGATTGCATACAAATTGAACGTGTTTAGGTGAGACCTCATATTATATGGTTTTTATAAATTTAAGGGAAAATTGTGCAAGCAAATTGTATAATGTATGACCAGCCTAAACCAAGTCCCCCATACAGTTATAGACCAGAACACATGACACTTTCACACTTGGGCAATTTATACCATTTTGCAGCTAGGATGTGCTTTTCAAGTTTACGTTCCCTGGGGAAATCATGAACCTATCAATTTCAAGTGTATGTCAAACAATTTTTTTTAGTTTTGGATTTATTGGAGAAGGATTAGAAGTCCCGATGCACTAAAATCTGCCATACACTAGTAAAATTGTGTTCACATTTTTTCCTTTTAAGGCCCATTTCACACGTATGCCTCCGCTGAGTGTAATCCACTTGCTCAGCAGGGGGATCTCTCCACTGAGCAGGCAGATAACAGGTCCGCGTCTGCTCTGCTATGTAGAGCAGATGCAGACACAGTTCCGCTCTCCTCTATGAGGCAACTGGATGGAAACAGACCGCCTCCATTTCCATCCGATGCCATTCGATCCGCCGGACGGATGGGGAATAGGACCACCATCTGTCTCTTTTTGGCAGACAGGATTGGATCGGATGGCAGCGGGTGTCAGCGGACATGTGTCCACTAACATCCGCCACTCCATAGAGGAGACTGGAGCGTCCACTCGGGTCCGCTTGAAAAGCTGAGAGATGAACCTGTGAAAGAGGCCTAAGAACATTCATTCAACTTTCTAATCATAGCTGGGGTCAAATTGTTTTCAATGACAGTGACTAAAAAATTCAATGTAAGATGGAAAATTTTCCAAGGAATTAACCTCCCTGGCGGTATGATTATTTCAGATTTTAGGTGCTGAAAGCGGTACAATTATTTTGCATGGAAATTTGGCGTTTTATATTGTAGTCCTGTAATTCTTAGGAATAACTCACTTAAATCTGTCCAAACCAGAGTTTAGTAAACATCCCGGGTATGATAAAGTTTGAAAAATAAAATCATAAATTATAATATAATAAATAACTATAAATAATTATACCAAATAATAATATAACAATAATAAAAATTATTCAATAATGTAATCAAATCTAAAACACTGAAATTTGCTCAGTTGCAGAATTGTCTCTGTCATTACTTTTCAGTATTTGATGACGGATCTCCCCACAAATCGCTGTCGCTCAATTCTGCGAGTGATTCCAATTTATTATCGCTGTTTTTCTAGCTGGTCTAAAAAAATGTTGATGTAAAGGGACAGTTTTGGTTGCTATGGACAATCTCCAGTTTCCAGGCATAAAGAACAGTTTTTATATTATAAAACTGCATGCAGGGCACTGGACAGAACACTAGGGACCAAGGGGATGTGAAATAATTACATACAGCAATGTAATCTGTAAGATTACATTATACTGTATGTATAGTGTGTGTTTTACTTTTTGAATTTGGCGCTGTTCTCCATCCCCGTGCGTCCCAACACTCGCAGGGAACGGAGCTCGGCTCCGTGATAGATCGAGCGGAGGACGAGCCACTCACACAGTGGGGGGACATCGCTGGATCCAGGGGACAAGGTAAGTAACCTCTTCCTGGATTCAGCGATGCGGTCCCGAGTCTGACTCGGGGTTACCGCGAATGGTACAAAATTTTCACCCCGAGCCAGACTCGGGAATACCTCCAGGGGGATTAATTAATAACAGCGTGTGTATAACGGTTATATTATAGTGATTTTTTATTATGGAGGATAATACTATTGTATATTCTATTTATACTTTTAACATGTAAATGATTTGTATACATGATTTGTTATATTATGCACCATTATTGCATGTATTGCCTGCCATGTACCTACTCAATCATGGCAAACAAATAAATACTTGTTCATTTTTTTATTTGACTCCTTCGATTAGCCACAATATACACACCTCATTCAAAGTCCCGACCCTCTCTTTTTTAGATAGTAAATGTCAGATTTTCAGGAAGGATTTTTTCCCACGCTGTAGCAAATTGGAGAATTCTTTGCTGGGCTTTTTTCCCCAATATTATTTTTTTGGTTGAACTAGATGGTCTTTTTTCAACCTGACTAACTACGTAACTAAGAATTACAACTAGTAAACAGGAATATCCAGAAAAACAGTTTAACAGCTGTCCAGTTTGCATTATAGAAGGTAAGGACTGATGGACCAACCTCTAGATATGTATAAGACAACAACAACTAGACTTGTTCAGCATCACAATGGAGAATCGGGTGAGCCTGAAAAGCTGACAGACGAACCTGATCAGACAGACTGTGTGAAAGAGGCCTAAGAACATTCGTTGAATGTTCTAATCATAGGTGGGGTCAAATTGACGTCTGTTTTTAACAACAGTGACTGAAATGCAAAGGAGGATGGAAAATTTTCCAAGGAATGAATTAAAAACAGCAAATGTGTTTTTTGTTTAGGAGAGTTCATTCAATCCAAAATCGAATGATAAAAAAAACTTTTGAAGTACTTTCAAGTGACATTCGTCAAGTCACCAAATAAAAATAGATTAGTATATGGCCAGCTTCAGCCCTAACCCCTCTTGGCACTAATCCCCACTCTTAGCCATTGAACAGTCCAATGCCAGAAGAGTCTCTGGTGACATGTTAGTGGTGAGGCTTAGGCAAGCCATAGACGGTGCAAATTACTTTCCTGCAACCATGGGTTTCAGGAAAGAAATTGACATGCTTCCCCCATCAACACAGTCTGTGCTGACAGGGGAATCCCTCCTGCTGAGACATTGGGGTTGATTTACTAAAGGCAAATAGACTGTGCACTTTGCAAAGTGCAGTTGCTGCAGAGCTTAGTAAATGAGATAAAGGTTCTCATTGCAAAGAATACCCAATCACATGGAAGGAAAAAAAAACAAAAACATTTTTGCTTGCACATGATTGGATGATGCAAGTCAGCAGAGCTTCTGCTCATTTACTAAGCTCTGAAGCAACTGCAAAGTGCACAGTCTCTTTGCCTTTAGTAAATCAAACCCATTGCATTGGCCCTAGTATGTGTATGTATGACTGCGTGTTAGGGACCTTAGTTTGTAAGCTCCTTGAGGGAAGGGACTACATGTGAATGTACAATGTATATGTGAAGCACTACGTTAATTGACATATATGCTATATAAATAAAAAATAAAAATAAAATATGCACTTATTTATACAGTGACTCCTATAAATCTTTTTAAAAAAATCCCCAGAATATACATTAGTAGGTTCACCACTATACATATGGAAATGAGAAAACTGATTTCTAACATATTTCTAGCCACCAGAATAACTAGAGTGAAATGTTGGCCATCCCTTAAGAATTATGCCCTATACACACAGTCAGAAATTCAGACAGAAAAGGTCCGGTCGGATTATATTGTCGGAAAATCCGATTGTGTGTGGGCTCTATCGGACTTTTCCCGTTGGAAATTCCGACGGAAAAAAATTGAGAGCTGGATCTCAAATTTTCCAACAATAAAATCCGATCTGACTTTTTCCAATCGTTTGTAGAAAATTCCGATCGGACAAAGTGCCACGCATGCTCAGATCAAATTAGGAAGACCAAAGCTATTGGCTAGTAGCCTCAACGTAGTCCCGTCATAACGAACGAACGTCATCACGTTCCGAACTATCGTATTTTCCGACAACTTTGTCCGACCGCGTGTATGCAACACCAGTTTAGGACAAAATACATCGGAATGTCCGACTATATGTACAGGGCATTAGTCAAGAAGCATAAATAAACCCATCAATTTAACGGTTTCTCAAAACAGTTACATTCACAGCATTCCATGAACGATAACTGTTACAATTGCTTGTGTTCTCAACCAAACTGATGTTATAACCACTCACATGTGCAGTATCATGGCAACTACAGGTCAAACAGAGGATAAGATGGCAGCTTCCTTTACCATAAAAGAGGGTTTAGTTCCATTTTAACTTCTGGGTTAACTGATCTTGGTTAATGGCAGGTTAAAGTGGTTGTAAATCCTTACAATCCACTTTTGATTACAGGTAAGCTGCACGGTTTAGGAGATATCCCCTGTATCTGCATGTGCTGACATCATCGGCACATGCCCACTAAAGCAATGGCAGGTTCATGCCGTTGCTTCAGTTATTGTGTTGTTACTGGTGGCTCCCGCATGCATGCGCGGAAGTGACATCATCGTGGCTCCAGCCAATCAGTGCCGGAGCCCGTGATGCACACCGGAGCCCGCGATACCCGGATGTAACTCTGGGAGCGATGTCGCTGGCTGGAGCAGTGTACGGGGGCTACTGCAGGGGCTTGGATCTAAGGTGAGCATTTCATAATGAGCTAGTATGCTATGCATACTAGCTCATTATGCCTTTGTCTTGCAGGTTGTTTTTTTTGTGGGTTTACAACCACTTTAACAAGCATGTTTAATAATTTGCAAACTAAAGCTAGCTGAATGAATGGAAATAGAGGGATTCCCCCATCCACACAAATTAGGTGGATGAAGGAATCTTCCCATGGAAGATTGTATTCTGACAGCGAGACTCCAGCAGAAGTCTATCAAACGACAGCAGGGACAGCCAAACACTAATAGAAATGTGCTGAACCAGCTGAATTTCAATCATTGAAGGGCCAACTTAAAGTAGAAACATAGGCAATTTTTTTTAAAATTCTGGATAGAGCCAGGGAGGGTTATAACCCCTATTTTCTTTCCCATATTTATCCCATGTCAGAGCTTTCCCTTTACCTCCTGTCCTATAGCCAAAGGAAGTGAGGGGTAATCCCTGCAAAGTAAAGGAATCCCTTGGGGGCCCCCAGATCCACATTGGAAGATTTCCTCTCTATTACATATCTGGGGACAACCCGAAATGTGGGATTTTATTTTACTTCTACTATTATAATAGTAAATTGGACAAATATAGAAGGTGAATTGCCTTAATGGGCAAGAGAAGGCACGTGAACATTAATTTGAGCTAGCTGCGCACCCCGTAACTGTATTCAAAAAGGAAAAGAGAGAATTCCCCGTGGGGTTTTCTGGCAGCAAGAAAGGACAATCACTTTGTAAAAGTCAAATAACTATTTTTATTATCAAAGTCACTTGTTAAACGACATTAGAGTACAAAAAATGTATTAAAATATGATCTCTGGTGTACAATAGTGTGGAAAAAATTAAGTGCAGGAAAATAAATACATATACATAATACTTTCAATCCATGAAATAGTAGTTTGAATTAAAGTCCCTACGGTATAAATTGCATTACATTACATTACAATTACATTACATATTAGCCGGAGACATTATACCCCTATGTATTTCGACCATGGGATTTAATAGTCTTCCTCAGGGGGTTTCAGATATCTCTGCAATAATATCAAGAACAGGCAGGTTATACATTCCATAAAAATGTATATTGAATTACTAACAGCTAAATAAATATTTATTTTATATTTACCCAATCCACAGTATTAATTCCGCCTGAACCAGAGAACTTTCTTAAAAACGTCCCAAGTTTCTTCCCCGCAGGCAAAGCCCGGGTCCCACTGCAAGATGGTCCACCCAGGGGGGAAAAAAGGGGGAAGGAAAAAGGACCAACCCCCAATAAACCCCCCAGAAAGAGGGGATTCACAGGCTTACAAGAGGTGACTGTCTTTGTGGGCCACCACCGCAAAGGGAGGACCCAGAGGCCACAGCACCTGAAAACCACAATCATAATTAACTAAAATATATCCTATATATGTAAATATGACATTTAAACGGTGCTGCCAAGCACATCAAGGTTTACCTGATGTTATCGCCTACTATGCATGTGGTAAAGATTCCCAAAAGGAGGATTACTGTTTGTATTACACTTCTGTAAGTAACGGCCCAAGTACGCAATGGTGTTTATTTACTAAAGCTGGAAAGTGCAAAATCAGGCTAATTTCTGCATAGAAACCAATGAGCTTCTAACACCAGCTTGTTCAATTAAGCTTTGGTAATAAAACCTGGAAGCTGATTGAGTTCTATCCAGAAGTGAGCCTGATTTTGCACTTTCCAGCTTTAGTAAATAAATCCCATTGCGTACTTAAAAGTGGGGTATGCTTGTATGTTGAAGAACTTACTGATAATGTGCAATGACACATGAGACAGAGCACAATGAATAAAAAGAAGAAACCCATTTAGAACATTAAAGACCCAACATAAAGAAAAGTAAAACAGTTAAATATTCTGGACGGGTTCTGCATGCCCCCAGGTCCCTGGGGCCAGGCCGTTCCCCAACATTCTACCTGACCCACCAGAGTTGTGAATGCTATTACACTTCAGTGTTGTGCAAGTTCTCTTTCCAACCATTTAAAGCAGCATTTTTTTAGTTTTTAGCCCTGTAATGATCTATCTTTAACTAACTGATACAGTGCTAGCCCAGGAATCTCCAACCAGCCCTGCCACATTGTATAAAATTTTCGGGGTGCGTTTCTGTGCTGGTATGTCAGTTTCTCTCTGATTAACATTCTACTGACCTGCTCAACCCATTGGCGCCTAGTGGGAACCCTAGGAGTTATCCAAAGTTGTGCCATTAGTTTGCGAGCAGCATATAACAGACGAAGAATCGCTGTGTGTGCTGATAGGGATAACCTCTCGTCGTCCAGGGCACCCAGTAAACATTTTGTAGGGTTTAGTTGAATGGTAAACGTGTAAACCTGAGAGATTGTGTCGAGGACTTCCTTCCAATAGCGGAAGAGTTTGGGGCACTTCCAGAACATGTGCAAAAGGTCATCATTGTCCCTTGGGCACAGGGGTGTGTCACGTACTCCCCATTTGTGGAGACGAGCCGGTGTCCTATATGCCCTATGTAACAAATAAAGATGGGACAGTTTTTGAGAGGCGGATACTGAGGCCAGGGGGGCCGAGGCGAGGCAAAGATTCCACGTCTCCCCATCCATGGCTTCCACATACTCCTCCTATTTGCATCTACAAGGTAGTCTGGCTGGATCTTGGATTGTGTTGAGAAGCATGTTGTAACATTTAGAGATCATACCTTTCTTTTCACCTTCCATTAGAATCCCTCGCATCAGTGGCTGGTTTACCAAGCTAAGCTCTGTTTGCCTTAACTGCATCTGTAGTGCGTGTCGCAGCTGCAAGTACTTGTAGAAATTAGTACGTGGTATATTAAATTCTGTTTGTAGCTCCATGAACGATTTAAGGATAGTCCCATTGTATAGTTGTGCAATGTATCTTATACCCGCACTTTCCCAGTTCCCAAAGCCTCTGAGTTTGTACAGTTCTTTAAACTTCAGGTTTCTCCACAAGGGAGTATGAGACAAATAGCCCCGTATGCCCAGCAGCCTTTTAATATAGGACCATAGTGTTTTTAGTTGGAGCTCCAGGATCTAAATGTGGATCGCACGCCTCCAGACATGTCAGTGCGATCGTACCATCGTCGGCTGTAACATGAAGGATCATGCGGATCGAATCTTACGTATCTGTTAGTCCCTAGCCCTCCTAGCTGCTGTAGTTGTGAAGCAAGGTGATAGGCTCTAGAGTACGGTGCCGCCAGTCCCCCTTCATCTTTATTATATTGCAATGTCGATAAGCTAATTCTTGCTGTTTTTTTATGCCATATAAGTTCCCTAAACTGGGAGTCTATCCTATCAAACCAGCGCCGAGGAATCCAGACCGGGAGTTGTTAAAAATGTACTGTAATTGGGATGCCCACACCATTTTTATAAGGTTAATTCTCCCTACTACAGGTAGAGGCAGTTTACCCCAGGCATTAGATTTATCGCGACCCCCTTTGTTTTTTAAATAACATGGATAGGGAATTAACTTGGATATGGATGGGAGATTATGGGATGCCCATTTGTCTTCAAACAAACTTACGGGACAACTCTTGCTATATACAGTCTCTATATACAGCTCCTTTTCTTCCTCCAGCACTCACTTGCTTGCAGAACCCAGCTATGTCACCTTGTTGTAATTTGGTAGTAAAGGCCCATTACAGGCGGGCACTCGCAGCCCCTATACTTGAAGCACAGATTGGGTGATACAGCTTACACTTTCCCAGCACTTTCTCTCTATGGTCACTAATCCCAGTACTACCTTTTCAGGCACTGCCAACCGACCTGGCTGCAGCTGCCCCTCTCACTAGCCCTCCGGACTAACTCTCCACAGTCCTCCCGACTGACACTCACCAGCCCACCCAATTGACTCTCAGGAGATCTCCTGGACGTGCTGACCTGCTCCCACTGTCCTTTCTCCTTGCTCCTGGGACTCCAGGAAGAAGTCCACGTGTGTTGTAGAGGAAATCTACCAGCACCTGAGCCCCAGCCCGAGGTCACCACCTCACCACCCCCCCCCCCCCAGACTAGAGGGGCGCCCTCAAGGGCCACTGACAGCCTCCTCAGCACTCCATCTTCCACCCGACTGCCCCTGCTGGCATGACTCTATACCTATTTTTATGAGAAGGCCTGCCCCCTGCCAGCCCTTTACTGGGAATTGGCTGAGGTCCTCATAAATATTCCTAATAGCCCCTCCTAGCTTCCAGCCACTATGTCTACAACATTCTCCAATGTTCCAGTGAACAGGGGGAGGCACCAGAAGAGCTGTCAGGATGAGCCATCCAGCCCCTGAGTCACTAATCCCTGACCCAGATTAACAAGCCAGGCCTGGCTCTCAGCCAAGCCAATTTACCTACACTAACAATAAACCTATATACATTTATCACACTAGCTAGAGGGCGCTAAATTAGTATAGTGATCTCCCTGCTGACAAGGGAATGGTACCCCACCAGAACACACCAGTCAGCGCTCGCAGCCATTGACTGCCAGCTCTGATTGGATGCTGGTTTTTGAGCATGCCCATTTGCGAGAAGCTGGACAGGCTTATGTACACAGTGCTGAATGGCATGATACCAAACCTCCTGGGCATCAGTGTGCCACCCAGGGCCGCTGATAGGGCAGTACAGCCAGCCCTGTTTTACCGGGCCCGGCCCCCAGCAGCTCCACAGGGGGGCCCGGACAACTTTACAGTTAATTTCCAGCTATTACAAAATAGAGCTTTCTAAACTTCACCATCGTTCCCCGCTACTACTTGCTTAGGGAAGGGGGTGTAATTATATTTTCCTGGACCCCATCAGGTCATCAGAGAGGCCCAGGAGGTGAGAGCAGTGTTTGGACTATTTCTTGTTTTTCGGGCGGATGTACATAAAAGCGCACCGCACATTGCTCTGCTTTTTAATTAGTTCCGGCCACTGCTGCTCACTGCCTTCCCTGGAGGAGGGATACTACGATGCTCCGCTCCACTGGCTGCCGAGACCTCATGTGCCGAGATCGATGTGACTTGTGAGGTAACACTCTGTGACTGACAAGGGAGCAACAACCCGGACACCGTGGCTGCAGTGCACACAGTGAGTGGAGTACAGAGGATAGAATCCTCACTGTGTGTCGTTTACACACTTAGCATGGCAAGTTATGATTACTCACGCAGGCAGCACAGTCAGCATGTGCTCTGTAATCTGTCACAGTGTGTCATATTGCGGTTGGGTGCTTACTTTGTTATGGCTGTACTGGGTTAGAGATTGTAACACACAGTATAGTCAAAGTCAGAACCCAAAAGCCATTTGACACTGACAGATCCATGACTGAACACATGCTGACTGTGCTGCCTGTGTGATTTTTATAATGCTGGTAAGGACGCAGTGAGATGCTGCTTTACACTTGCATTTGGGGGGCAGTAAACATGTGCCCCCCAACCACCCACCAACCACTTCCCTTTAACCACTTCCTGTCCAGCGCCCTACTGGTAAATTGCTGATTTGAAAGGGTGAAATCTTGATTATCGCTACAGCAATGATCAAGATATAATTTTTTAGACCCAGCAAATCCGCACAAAGTAAAAGTAATCTTAGTGGCTAAGAAGCCCCTCTTATATTTTACAGGCAGTCAGTAGAAGGGGGTTCCATCACCATCCCACCACCACCTTTACTGGGCTCTCTGTGCAATCAGGGGTCCTGTTAAGGATGTGAGCAGCAGCATCCAGTTCCTGAGACACAGTGAGGGGAACTGATGTCGTTCCTCCCACTGTGTGACATCAGAAACCTGAAGCAATTACCAGTTTGAACAAGCGTCTGATCAAACAGATCTGGGTTTGATCAGATGCTTTGGAGGCCAGAGGATAGGTATGGGGTCTAATAGACACCAGATCTCTCCATAAAGGGGGCCTGTCACTGCCCCATGCTATCACTAGGGATGTTGTTCATTAATTCTGATAGCAATAAAAGTGATACAAAAAAAATTAAAGACACAGTCTCTGTCCCCCTGTACTGATAAGCCATAATGATTGTGTGTGCATATGTAAATGGTGACAAATCTGCAGAAGTGGGGACAGGGGAGGGGCCTGGGGTGGGGTTGAGGGAAGGATTAAAGGGGGCCCCATCAGGTAGGCTGTATGGGGCCCCATGATTTCTAACAGCGGCCCTGGTGCCACCAGATCCAACTATAGCATTCCTCAATAAACACCCACCCAGCATCACTAATGCATGGTTTACCCTTGTGCTACAAATTGTTATCGCAACCAAACAACAATAGCCAAAGCTTGGAAGAGCCCCAGACTCTAAATAACTGAAACTAGAAAAAGAACAAGTCATAATCCACATGAAATTGAAGACACGGCAAAATATACGATTGATAAGCACACCAAAGCGTAGCAGCCCTGGTTTGACCTGCACCACCCTCCTGGCTTCAATTACACCCTCTTAGAACCATCACCACCACCCTCAATGACCATCCTCACTATCTAATGTACCCCAGTGACTTGTGCTCAGTTGTGGTTCTCCTGTGTATGGACCCCAGAATTGCCCCACCCATTTATACCATCCCCTCCCCCACTTCCCAGGTTTGTATTACTGGATTAAATTCATGTGTTCGCATATCCATATCAATCTGATTTATTCTTTATAATGATGGCATACAGATTATTTGTTGAGGGATCGTGTGATTGAACACGTAGATTATAATTTGAAATAAATGGCTATATTATTTTCATTGTATAATAGATTTAGTTATTATTTTGAAATGGCTTTCTGTCCAGGACAGCTTTCAGCTTTCAGCACTGTCACACTTTGAATGACAATTGCGCCATCATGCAACACTTTACCCAAATTAAATTTGTATCATTTTCTTCCCACACACAGAGCTTTCTTTTGGTGGTATTTAATAACCATTCGGTTTTTTACTTTTTGCTAAACAAACTAAAAAAGACTGAAATTTTTGAGAAAAAAAAAGTTTTTCTTTGTTTCTGTCCTAAAAAAGTTTTCTCCTTCACTAACGGACACTGATGAGGTGGCACTGATGGGCACTGATGAGGAGGCACTAATATGTAGAATTGATGGGCACTGATATGCAGCACTGATGGACACCGATAGGCTACACTGATATGCAGCACTGATGGGCACTAATAGGTGGCACTAATGGGCACTGATAGGCACACCGATGGGCACTAATAGGTGGCACTGATAGGCAGCACTGATAGTTGGCACTGATGGGCACTAATAGATGGCACTGGTAGGCAGCACTGATGAGGAGGTGTATATATGGGGATTACTAGGACTGTGGTGCTTACTAAACTCAAACTAAATATATAATAACAATAATAAAAAAAATATACAAGTGTAATAATATATAACCACTAGAAAGTGATTGTGCAAAAAAATTTGCAAACAATAACAATAATGCAAATAAAGTGCAAAAATAGTGCTCCAATCTGACATCGAGTGGATGTCTATCAAATTGCAGTTACCAAAGATGCAAGGTAATCCATGCATACAATGAACAGGATCCATAGCGGAAACTCCATCTAATGGTCAGCTCTGTAATGATTCTCTTTCGAACTACATAAACAAGGACATCTAATGCTTACGGTAAATTAGATACTAACAAGTGATAACTCGTAAGCATTAAATGTGTAAAATCACAATATCTAAAATGTCAATAAATTGCATGGTCCATCTATCCAAGTAAAAAAAATATTAGAATCAATTAAAAGATAATTTACAGGTATAAAGTCTCAACATATAATGGATATGCACTAAAAAATAAAAGAAACTGTTAAAATTTATAAAATCTCAGGAGAATAAAAATCAATAATTAGATATAAAACAATTCAGATTGAATTCTACATTATGTCCTAGCGGTACTAATGTGAGGAGTTTGTGTATCCCTCGGGATTCAGCCGGACTTAATTTTATAATTTTATTGTCCCCCCTCCAATGAGGTTTGTATTTTTTAATCCTCCATACTAATATAGAGGAGGGGTCTCTATTGTGATGCTGGTCATAATGTCTGGAAAGATTGTATAATAGATTTATTTATTATTTTGAAATGGCTTCCTGTCCAGGACAGCTTTCGGCTTTCAGCACTGTCACACTTTGAATGACAATTGCGCCATCATGCAACACTTTACCCAAATGAAATTTGTATAATTTTCTTGCCACAAATAGATCTTTCTTTTGGTGGTATTTGATCACCATTGGGTTTTTTATGTTTTGCTAAACAAACTAAAAAATACCGTAATTTTTGAATAAAAATATGTTTTCTCCTTCACTGACGGGCACTGATGAGGCAGCACTGATGGACACTGATGAGGAGGCGCTAATATGTAGAACTGATGGGCACTGATAGGCAGCACTGATATGCAGCACTGATGGGCACCGATTGGCTACACTGATATGCAGCACTAATGGGCACTAATAAGTGACCCTAATGGGCACTGATAGGCGCAATGATGGGCACTAATAGGTGGCACTGATAGGCAGCACTGATGGGCACTAATAGATGGAACCAATAGGCAGCACTGATGAGGAGGTACTGACAGGCATTACTGATGGGCACTTATTGGCATCTGTGAAGGGGACTGACAAGCGTTACTGATGGGCACTGATTGGCACTTTGATGGGCACTGATTTTTGATTTGGGTGGGCACTGATTGGCATTGTGGTGCTTTTTTTCTATTACAAAGGATGCTTACATTCCTTGCAATAGGAATAAAAATGGCACAATAATTTTTTAAAGGACAGTGTAAAGAGAAAAAATAAGTAAAATAAATAAGAAATAAAAAATTTGAAGCAGTGGGTATCAATTTACTTAGTGTAACATCATCTTTCACAATATAAAGAAAAATTGGGCTAACTTTACTGTTGTCTTATTTTTTTAATTCAAAAAAGTGTATTTTTTCCAAAAAAAGTGCGCTTTTAAGACCACTGCGCAAATATGGTGTGACAGAAAGTATTGCAACATTTTTTTCTCTAGGGTGTTAGAAAAATAAATAAATACAATGTTTGGGGGGGGGGGGGGGGGGGGTCTAAGTCATTTTCTAGCAAAAAAAAAAAAGATTTTAACTTGTAAACAACAAGTCTGAAAAATAGGCCCAGTTTTCAAGTGGTTATTAGGGGCTATAACCCACAAACAATGTAATGTCCTGCGAGACACCTCTATACTAAAAGCCCAAATCGGGTCTCTCAAATGACACTCTTATTTTGAATCAGCAGCTAGCGTTGCACATGTCTCATAAACCATGCAAAGATCATCCAATATTCTAAAGTACGCTGCGCTTTCAAACATAAAATCCAAATAGTGAAATAAAAAAATTTAAAGAGTGATAATGTGCAAAGTTACAAACAATATTCCAAATAAAGTGTTTTCGTGCGGGATATGATAAAATGTCCATATGGTGAGAAAAAAAGCAATCAATAAAATCCTAAAAACAATATAATGGTGAACCAAACTAAAAAATCCTTATTGTGATAATATGTATATGTCTACAGGCATACCCCACTTTTAAGCACACAATGGGGTTTATTTACTGAAGCTGGAAAGTGCAAAATCAGGCTCACTTCTGCGTAGGAATTTCTGATAATTTTATGGAGAGGACAAAGAAGATATAACCATGCCAATAGTGCAGCAAAAAACAGCACAGTGAGGAAGGTTTGAGGTCACAGTTGTGGAATGCCGGCCGCCCGCATACCGGAAGCAGTGTGGCCGCTTTATGGGGGCACTAGACTAATTTGCCTCTCAGCCCAGTCCGTCCCATAAGACTGGCAGGGACTCTTTCCGTGCTGCCCCCCTGAAAAGTGCTGCCCTAGGCCTGGGCTTTGTCAGCCTAGGCCAGGATACAGCGTTGGGTTAACATCTTGGGGGCAATCATCAGGGTAACCGCTTCAGGAGCGCCCACCACACTTATACTGTGACAGGGTGGCCCCGCTGCCCCAAATCACATACATGTACATGATTTAGTATTTCTGGGTGGGGGGGGCACACACATTCAAGTAGTCAACTAATTCAGGTCCGCCCCATAACAGTTTTACTCGGCTCTTCGGGGTAGGGCGCGTACATGCGTGCCAAAGATGTCTCGCTCCCACTGTGATCACACAAAGCCCAGTGGCGGGTACTGCGGACTTGATGTCTGCCGGCACCCACTGATAATCGAGCTAAAAGTCGTAACGGTGGTCTGCCTATATAAACAAGACAGATCACCATTCTGTCAGTAGGGAAGGCATTCATCCTGTATTCCTGCAAAACAGGGACAAGGATCTATGTTTTCCCCTAGTAAAAGCACATCCCACTGTTTAGAAAAATACTGGCTAGGCACACATTTAACCCTGATGTTTAAACCCTTCCCAGCTCATGTCATTAGTACAATGACAGTGCATTTATTTTAGCATTGATCACTATAATAATGTCCCTGGTCCCAAAAAAGTGCCAAGAGTTTCAGTTAGTGTATGAATGTCTGCCACAATATCACAGTCCCGCTATAAGTTGCTTATAGCTGCCATTACCAGTTAAAAAGTAAAGAAAGAAAGAAGAATAAATACAAATATTCCATAGTTTGTAGAAGCTATAACTGCGCAAACCAATCAATATATATACACTTATTGGGATTTCTGTTACCAAAAACATGTAGCAGAATACATAATGGCCTAAATCTATGAATAAATTTAATTTTTTTTAAATATTTTTATTAGATATGTTTTATTGCAGGAAGTAAAAAATATTGTTTATTTTTTTCCAAATTTTTTTTTTTAATAGTACAAAAAATAAAAAATGTAGAGGTGATCATGTTCAAATACCACCAAAAGAAAGTTCTATTTGTGGAAAAAAAAGGGCATAAATTTTATTTGGGTACAGAGTCGCATGACTGCGCAATTGTCAGTTAAAGTAACGCAGTATCGCAAAAATGGGGGTAAATCTTCCAGAAGGTCAAGTGGTTAATAAAATGCTAAAATGGCAACTGTGACAAAACACATTTATTTATAAAATGAAATGGCATCCATACATGCGAGTACAAGTTTGGTTTGTGTGTCTTGTAATTGTGGTTATTAATTGTGTATAAAGCTTCAATGATGTTCACTTCATATGGAGTAGCTTAATATTTTGTGTCATTTTAATCATTGTTTTATTGCTTATTGCTAGCTTTAAACTACATTATGGCTCAACATTTATTATGTGTTATTGGGTAAATACTAGTTTAAACTCTTGCTGACTATGGAACGCATATATGCGGTGGCAAGAAAAAAAAGCTCAGCCATTGCACCTCTGCGTCCATTGCAGCATGAGGTTGTGACAGCTCTGGGTCAAGGCTTCTGATTTGGAGGCAGTACATCATGTGACTGCTGTGGGTGCAAATCAACATGTAACGCATGATACAAAAGCCATGCTGCCTCTGGGGCATTAAAGCCCACTTAAAGGACTGCTGGGATGCGACATCAAGGGTTTACCTTTGGGCTATCTCTGTCTCGTCCATTCATTCTGTATTTATAGAAACAGTCTTAATTTACAAGAGATTACACACATTGGATCTAACTTCTTGCATATGAATATGAAGGCTGCTGTGTCACACAGGTTTCTCGCCCATAGAATAAACAATCATCAGATAAAGTCTTTACCTTTCAAAAGGTAGACCACCAGGATTTCAGACGTCACAGATTGTTTTGCATATTTGCATAAATTGTTACATTAGGGGGGAGTAGGATGATAAGAACCAGATAGGAACAAACCACAAAATGTCAGCTGGAGTTAATTGAAACAGTTGAATACAAATAAGGTGCAGAGTTCCCAGGCATGACCAAATTATACTTTACAAAAGTGGTCGTTATTTGGAGACAACCCCCGAAACTGGAATTACTTGCAACCACCCAGAAACCTGTCTGTGTGCAAGATGAAGGTTCAAATCAATAAGATGTATGAGTTACACTTTATGACCAAACATTGGTGGACCCCTGACCATCACACCTATTATACAAAAGCATAACTTTGGTGAAGGCCCTTACTTGTGTCAGCATGACTGTGCCCCTGTACACAAAACCAGGTCAATAAAGACATGGTTTCATGAGTTTAGTGTGGAAGAACGGTATTCAATAATTCTGCTCTGAGCCCTAAACTCAACCCTACTGAACTCTTTTTTGGATAATTTATAATTCCAGTTGGGAGCCAGGTGTTCTTGTCCAACATCAATACCTGATCTCACACATGGTCTTTTAGCTGTACAGGCACAAATCCCCACAGATATGCTCCAAAATCTGATGGAAAGCCTTCCCAGATGGGTGAAGGTTGTTACGGTTTCAAAGAGAGGACTCCAACTCCATATTATTGCCCACGGTTTAAAAATGAGAGGTCCAAGAAACTCATATAGGCATGATGGTAAGGTGAATGTTAACTCCATTCCTTATTTTATCTCATGAAATTTACTTTAAAAAAATGTCAGCTCAAAATCATAACTATGGTTTAGTTACGTAATCTTTTTATTTTGACATTAGAAGTGGAATTATTAAATATACTAATTCTAATTCTAATTCTAACGTGCTCCTGTATAAAACAAAGCTGGCCACACAGGCATTGACAAATTCATGCATGGCCGTCCCTGTTCAACAAAAGTTCGAATGTTGGTCAACTCGATCAACTCAATGGAGAGTCCAACTGTCAGCATACAATGTCCCAGGAGGGAGGATTCCTCTTTCTACCTTGCTTGTGTGGATGGAGAAATCTGTTTGTCATCTATGGTCAGCTTGAGCTTGGAAACAAGCCACAATCATTTCATAATATGCGGGAACTATGGGTGGTTTCTTTTTATACACATGCCCTTCTGAACCCAGAATTCTCATAAATTAACAATTCTGACTTTAAATCTCAGAATTCTGACTTTGAATCTTAGAATTGTGTTTAAATAGTTTTAGGATGGCCCCAGGGCTCCTCCATTATGCTTAATCTACTGCCACTGTAGAATGAATTCATGAATATGGTTTCTCGAAAATGAACAATTCTGACTTTGAAACTTAGAATTCTGACTTCAAATCTCAGAATTCTGACTTTGGATCTTATAACTTTGTTTAATACATTTTAGGATGGCCCCAGGGCTCTTCCATACTGCTAAATATACTACCAATGTAGAATGAATTTGTGAATTCATGGAGCTATTGAATAGACGTGTGCATTTCGTTTAGTTCCAAATTAGTTTTTTTCGACTAAATTCGACAAATTTGTTTATCCGGAAATTAAGGAAAAGCCAATTTAACACATTTTTTCCCAAAAAAACAACAACCCGGAAGTAGGCTGTATAAAGTATTTAATGGCAGAAAAAAAATGTTTTACTATCCAAAGTTAAAACAACAAGGGCAGAAGATTTAATAGATGGAAATATGAAAAAAACACTGAAGGTCCTCTTTAAGATCCAGGAGTGGCCTAGGCAGTCACCAGACCTAAATCCCATAGACAATATGTGGAGGGAGCTGAAGGTTTGAGGTACCAAATGTCAGTCTTGAAACCTTAATGACTTTACGAGACAAAATCCCTCCTGAGATATGTGCAATCCTGGTGGCCAGCTACAAGAAACATCTGACCTCTGTCAGGGCCAGATTAAGAACATCATGGGCCTGGTGCTGAGGATTTTGGTGGGGCCTTTTATAAACAATAAATAAATAAAAATGCTAACTATTTTTTGATGATGAGAGAGAGAGAAAGACAGAGAGAGAGAAAGGGGATGAAAGAGGTGTGAGGGGTAAGGGAGGGAGGATGAGAGAGAAAGGGGGGATGAGAGAAAGAGGATGCACATGAGGATGTGTGGGAGTGACATCAGTGCAGCCTGGCCAAGGCAAGTGACTGAAGGCACAGAACCCAGAAGGAAGACCAGGTGAAGATGGAAGTGCCCGGGCCCCGCTGGAATGATCACAGCACAGCACTGGAGGGCTCAGTCTGACAATTTAAGTGTGCCCTAATGTGCTAATATGCTGGGCATACTCGTACATTATGGCATAACCTACCACTTTTTTCTACAAGTGCTATATTTAGAGTAGCTGACATCCCCTGTGTTCCTCTATATATTTTTTTTTTTAATTGAAAAACAAACTTTATTGAAAAAACAAAGAAAAAACAAAAAGAAGGAAACAGAGAAGATAACATACATAGTAAGCATACATAAGGTACATCAGGTAATAAGGGCCAACCTGGCCAAGGCAGTGTTGCATACATGAGTGCTTTGGGATAGTTGCGCTGCATAGGGTGTAGATACCTATGATGGGTAGCATCATTGTAAGACCAATCCGTGTCAACCGGGGAAGGGGCAGGAGGCGGAGAGAGAAAGAGAAAAAAAGGAGGAGAGGGAGGGGGACACAATAAAAGCAGGCCCATGGGGTGGAGGAAGCACAGAAAGGGGAAAAACAGAGGGGGTAAGGGGGCAAGGGATCAATACAACAGCATATCAAGTACATGTCTCCCCATCCCCCAACCATCTGCCCCATATCTGCTCGTATTTAGGTGGGCACCCTCTATGCGTATATATTAATTTCTTATACGGGAGGGTATCGTTAACCTCTTTCTTGCAGCATTGGACCGTGGGGGGGAGGGCCTGCATCCAGCCGCGAGCAATCACTTTTCTCGCCAGGAACAGTGTTTCATGTAAAAAGGTACGAAGGGACTTGTCAGCATCAAATTCTGGCAAGAGACCAAGTAAGCACAGTTTCGGGTCGAGGCTAACAGGAGAGCCCATCTGGTCATGGAGAAAGCGAATTACCTGTATCCAGTATGTTTGTATAACCGGGCAGGACCATATGAGGTGATAGAAGGAGGCTGGAGTGTGGTCGCATAAGCAGCATCCCGGATTATACGTGGGTTTGAACCGTGCTATCTTTTGGGGGGTCAGATATGTCCTATGTACGATGTACAGCTGTGTGAGGCGGTCCGAAAGTCTGGGGGATACTCTCTTCACATCCCCCAATACATCATCCCACTCCTCGTCCTCAATTAATCCAACATCCACCTCCCATCTGGCCTTGGCGGCGTAAGCCAATGCCACGGAACCTGGGAGACAGATGGCGGAGTAGAGGGCAGAGATCAACCTGGTTGGCTCAGCCCCTGTGATTATATCTACTATAGGAGGGACTGTCAGAGGGGTGTTGGAGCCGGCAAACTGAGTCTGTAGCGCATGTCGGAGCTGTAAATATCGGAAGAAGAGATGGTTAGGGAGTGCGAATTCTCCTTTAGCATTTGAAAGGATTTAAGCCCAGTGCTAGTCATAACTTGGTGCATGTACAATATCCCATACCGCGTCCAAGCTGCGGGGTCTGGAACGGACAGCAGTTCGGGCAAGTGAGTGTTGAACCAGAGAGGAGTATAAGAATGAACCTGTGGGGTCCCAAGTTTGTTTAGGGCCGTCCGCCATATCCTCCGGTGATGCGTCAACATGTCTACTTTTGGATAGGGGGAACGTTTTGACAGTGGAGCCCTAAGGACTGACTGAAGTGGGGTGTGGGCAGGGTCGTCAGGGCGTTTACAAAGTAATGTCTGGTATCTTGGTAGCTCGCTCTTGTCAAAGTGATAAAAATGGGACAATTGGGAGGCCAGGTAGTAATCCTGGAAATCAGGAAGGGCAGCCCCTCCCATTGTCACTGGATTCTTCAGAAGTCTCCAAGACAATTTGTGTCTGCTGTGGCCCCATATAAATGAATTGAGAATTGATTCAATCGTCTTAAAAATTTTTGGTGGTATATACAGGGGTGCATGCCACACCAAATAAAGTATCTTGGGCAGAAGTATCATTTTTACCAGATTGATGCGTCCCATAACGCCCAGAGGTAGTCTGGCCCAGGTTTGTGTCTTGGTCTTGATCAGGGCGTAAAGGGGTTCAATGTTTAGGGGTACATAGTCTGTCAGCGATCTAGTGACCTGCACTCCTAAATACTTGAGCGCGGAAACCCTAGGGAGATCTAGAGGAGGGGACGTGGGTACAGGGGGGAAATGATCAAGCGGAAGGATCTGGGATTTGGACCAGTTAATGCTCAGACCCGAATGACTAGCGATACAGTCTATGGTGTGGAGGGCTGCAAGAAGGGAGGGACCCGAGCCGGCTAAGTATAGGAGTGTATCATCGGCATACATCCCGATCTTTTCCTCCAGATTTCCTATCCTAAGGCCACGAATTCTGGTGTCTGCGCGAACCATAATAGCCAGTGGCTCCACAGCCAACGCATACAACATGGGGGAAAGGGGGCAGCCTTGTCGGGTCCCTCTCTCCAGCGGGAACTGCTCAGAGAGCCAGCCGTTCACAAACACCTTGGCCCTCGGGGATTGATACAGGAGTTGGACCCAGCGGATAAAGTTGGGGCCAAGTCCAAATCCCAAGAGGCATTCCCACAGGTAGTTCCACTCCACGGAGTCGAAGGCCTTGGCAGCATCCAAAACCACCACGACCCGCGAGCCGACTTCATCATGGGATCCCTGGATGTTCATAAGTAAGCGGCGGATATTCATGGCGGTGTTTTTTCCTGGCATAAAGCCAGTCTGGTCAGGGTGGATCAGTGAGAGGATAACCTGATTAAGGCGGGAGGCAAGAATCTTAGCCAGTATTTTAATGTCAACCTGTAGTAGAGAGATAGGTCTATATGATTCCGGATAGTGTGGGTCCTTCCCTGGCTTGGGAATCACAACTATTTGTGCGTCCCTCATGGAGGGGGGTAGGATTCCCGTGTCAAATATGGACTCATATAAGTCATGGAGTTTAGGGGTCAAAATTTCAGAGTAGGTGGCATAAAATTCTAGCGGCAGACCGTCCAGTCCTGGTGCTTTAGAAGTGGCCAGAGAGGAAATTGCCTCGGAAATATCCTCCTCAGTAATGGGGGCCTCTAAAAGGTCACGTTGGGCGTCGGTCAGTTTGGGAAATGTAATTCTCGCCAGGTAGTCACTGGTGTCTTGAGGTGTATGAGTGACCCGAGTGGCATAGAGTGCTCGATAAAATCTCGCAAACTCCTCCGCCACCTGTTGTGGATCCGTAATACCATTCCCCTGGGTGTCCAGCAGCGACACCACGACCGGGGGACGGGAATCTAAGTGAGCGAGGTAAGCGAGTAGTCTGCCCGATCTTTCTCCATATTCAAATACCCTTTGCCTACAGAAAAAGATGCGCTGCTTGGCCTGTTCCGTATGTAGTTGGGAGACCTGTCGTAGCTGGAGCTTAAGATTAGTGGCTGCGTCAGGCGAGGGGTCTCGATGAAACTCCTCCTCCAATCTCTGTAGGTGTTCCGTAGCCTGTTGGACAACAAGTTTGGACGACCGCTTCAGTCTGTTAATGCGCGTGGAGAGCAGGGAGCGGGCGTAAAGCTTAAATGCGTCCCACACCATGTCGTAAGTAGTGGAGTCCCCGTTAACCGCAAAATAGTGCTGCAACTCCGTAGAGATGTCCCCCTGCTCCCGCAGGGCGGCCAGCCAAAATGGGTTCAGCCGCCAAGTAGGAGAGGGGGAGGCCCCCAGCAGCCGCATCGTAATCCAGTAGGGGGCGTGATCCGAGAGGATTCTCGGAGCGAAGCCCACATCTTCCAGTCTGGGTGTCAGAGTCTGTGAAATGAGAATGAAGTTGATTCGGGACATTGTGTTATGGCTGGCTGAGAAGCACGAGTATGCTTTGGCATGGGGATGCTTGTGGCGCCATGTATCCACAAGAGCAAAGTCGGTCAATATACGGTGTAGTCTGGTATGGGCTGGAGGGTCACCAAGGGAGTCCGGGGTGCCCATGCGGTCCAGAGCGGGAATGAGGGTCATATTAAAGTCCCCCAACCACACTGCCGGCACCGAGGGGTAGTGTGCCATAAATGCAAGGCCCTCCTTAAGTACAACTGAGTTATAGGGAGGGGGGACATAGCAGGCTATTATCAAAATAGGGGATCCATTAATGGTGGCATGCAGGAATACATATCTGCCCCGCCGGTCCGTCTGGAGCAGCACTAGATTAAACGGCACCCTTTTAGCAATTAGGACCGAAACCCCCCTGGAGTATGAGATGTGGGTAGCATGGTACGCCCAACCTATCCACGGCTTCTTAAGAGAGGACTGGAGATGGCCAGTAACATGGGTCTCAACAAGCGCGATAATGTCAGCACGCTGAGACTTAAGGAATGTCAGGGCGGCAGTGCGTTTTATCTTGTTCCGCATGCCTCTGACATTCCACGTAAGGAACTTTAAGGAGCTCATGGTGGGTGCAGGGCGTAAACAATAAACCATAGACGGGCCAGAATCAGCAGGGCAGTCATGGCCAATTTAGTGCGCACAGAACACAATAGCACCCACTTCCAAAAATGCTGGTATGACTTTAACACAGTACCTTTAGTAGAAACAAACGTTAGCAAACATAGTGGTACAAAAAAAATAAAAACCACAACATCCCACCCCCCACCCAGTCCAGTGCCACCCCAACACGGCTTGGACATCATACCCCAAAACTGGGTACCAACAGGGGACATCCAACGCTTAGAACCCATTGGAGGCAAGGAACTTATTTGCAGAGGAGCATAGATACCCAAGGTAACAAAAAGAAAAACAAAGGGGGATAAAAAAAAAATTAGATAAATGGGGGAGGGAGAAGTACACAAAAATCCTAAAAATCCTAGGGGGGCGACTTCTTCTCTGGAAGGTGCATGGGGAGCAGGGGCCACAAAGGTGTGATACCATCATGGCCGAGCAGGGGGGAGCTCCGCCCGCCATAGGGATGATGAATAAAGTACAGTAGAATAGTCCTGGATGTCGTATAATCTTCGGTCTTCCCCAGGTGCTCCTCAGGCACAGGGGAGGTAGGGATCTCAGATCAGCGGAACACCGAGAGAGAATAGGCATGCTGTGAGATCCAGTACGAGATGAAAAGAAAGTCTTCCCGGGATAGTCCCCTGGCCCTGCAACGGGCGTCGATTAATAGTGTGCTGATCGCGACGACTCAATCATCAAAGTAGCAGGAGGAGATATCGTGGGGACCCACGGGAGCAAGAAAAGAAAGGGAAAGCATCCACAGTGCATATGTAGGGTGAGATGTTCAGTCTCTGCGTTCTCTCTGGTCAATCCAGGTGGATGCCGAGGCAGGGTCTTCAAAAAAGTGGGTTCGGCCCTCGCATTCCACGCGAAGCTTCGCAGGATACAGCATTGCATATTTAAGGTGTAGGACCCGAAGGCGTCGCTTAACATCCTGGAACCTGGATCGCTGCCGTTGCACCTCGCTGGAAAAGTCTGGGAATACCGCCACATGAGTATTGGTATGGGGGATATTGCCCCTCTCTCTAGTCAGGCGGAGAATTTTGTCACGGTCTCTGAAGTTAAGAAATTTCGCAATCAGAGTACGCGGTGGGGCCCCCTGGGGAGGGTGACGGGCCGGAATTCGATGAGCTCTCTCCACAGCGAACATCACCGAAAATGCCTCTCTTCCGAAGGTGGAGGTCAGAAGACTTTCAAGGAAACCCGCCGGATCATTGCCCTCAGCTGTCTCAGGGAGGCCGATGAAGCGGAGATTACATCTTCGGAGACGGTTTTCCATGTCGTCCTGTTTCGCGCAAAGCTGTTGCAGCTGACGGCGTACCTCGTCAGTGGTGTGCTGCAGGGGGTGTATGATGTCTTCAGCTCTACTGATGCGGGTCTCCGTCTCCGCCACACGATCCCGGAGGGTAGAGAGGTCTTGCCGGATGAGAGACACATCAGTTTTGACCTCCTCAATTTTGGAGGTGAGTGTGCTCTGACAGAGGGCTATAGCGTCCAGGACTTGGGTGGTGGCCGACGTGGAGTGGTCTGCGTCAGAGGGAGCACTAGCTCCATCTTTGGCTCGGTGATCCTCCTCATGGCGGCGGTATCTGGCAAGCTTGTCAGCGGTCTCGTTAGACTTTTTCGGTGGGGACATGGTGCAGGATGGTCCGGGGTGTTCCAAAATGGCCGCTATATATTAGGCCAGCTTCTCAATCTCCCCTCTCGTAACAATCGCCAAGTGCTGCAGGCGTGGTTTGCAGATGGGGGCTTGGTGCCTGCAAGGGTCAGTGGCTGCTGCAGAGGAGAAGCGGGCACAGAAAGGGGAGGTGGGCGCAGAGTACTCTGCAAGGGCCTGCGGTGGGTGTAGCAATATGGCCACTTCTTCAGGGCCCAGGCCGGCCCCGCAGGCTATCTAACCAGCTATTGCAGGATAGAGGGGCACTTCACAGAGGCATAGGGGAGGAGTATGTATGGTGGGAAGTATGTGCAGGTGAGGGAGAGGAATGTGGAGGGTCTAGCAGTGGGCACTATGTACAGGAGAGGAGTGTGGAGGGTATGGCAGAAGGCACTATGTACAGGAGAGGGGTGTGAGGGGTATGACAGTGGGCAGTATGCACAGCAGAGGAGTGTAGAGGGTATGACATTGGGCACTAAGTACAGGAGAGGAGTGTGGAGGGTATGCCAGTGAGTAGTATGTACAGGAGAGGAGTGTTGGAGGTATGACAGTGGGCACTATGTATAGGAGAGGAGTTTGGAGGGTATGACAGTGGGCACTATGTATAGGAGAGAAGTGTTGGAGGTATGACAGTAGGCACTATGTATAGGAGAGGAGTGTGGAGGGTATGACAGTGAGTAGTATGTACAGGAGAGGAGTGTGGAGGGTATGACAGTGGGCACTATGTATAGGAGAGAAGTGTTGGAGGTATGACAGTGGGTACTATGTATAGGAGAGGAGTGTGGAGGGTATGACAGTGAGTAGTATGTACAGGAGAGAAGTGTGGAGGGTATGATGGTGGGCACTATGTATAGGAGAGGAGTGTGGAGGGTACAACAGTGGGCACTATGTACAGGAGAGAAGTGTATGACAGTGGGCACTATGTACAGGAGAGGAGTGTGTAGGATATGACAGTGGGCGTTATGTATAGGAGAGAAGTGTTGGAGGTATGACAGCGGGCGTTATGTACAGGAGAGGAGTGTGGAGGGTATGACAGTGGGCACTATGTATAGGAGAGAAGTGTGGAGAGTATGACAGTGGGCACTATGTATAGGAGAGCAGGATGAAGTAATCTGGGAAGAAAAATGTAAAGGTCTGTGGAAGGATGTTTAGGGAATGTGTAGTGGTTAAGCGGGCCATACATGGATTGAAATTACACCAATTAAGCAGAGACCAGCCATAGTTGATATATGTATGGGCTAGCTGGTTTTACACAAGTCAACCTATTAACCGACTTGAGTACAACCAGCCTGTCAGGTTTTCCCCAAAACAATCAGTGCTGCCAGCTATAGTTAGCAACACTGATCATTGTATTCACTGGCAGAACACAATAACACTGCGGGAGTGATTGCCCCAATCATAGGTCAGCAGGTGAGAGGGTGTGTGGGGACAGGCTGGGGAGAGATACTAGTCAGTCCCTGGGTCGGCACTGGTTAGTATCAGAGCCAGATACACACAGGTTACATACGCTATGATCGTTAGAGCGAGAGCAATAATTCTAGCACTAGACCTCCTCTGTAACTCTAAACATGTAACCTGTAAAAAAATGTAAAGCATCGCTTAGAATACAACAAAAAATGGTGCTAACTTTAGTGTTTTTTTTTATGAATGAAACAGTTTCTTTCCAAAAAAAAGTATGAAAAATTGCTGCGCAAATATCGTGTAACATAAAAAGTTGCAAAGACCACCATTTTATTCCATAGGGTGTCTGCTAAAACAATATATAATGCTTGGGGGTTCTAAATAATTTTCTAGCATAAAAAATGATGACTTTTACATGTAGAAGAGAAGTCTCAGAATGGGCCTGGGTGGTAAGGGGTTAATTATCATAAGTAATATACAAATAATTATTATGAGCTCTGTGAGTTCATCCTCTCGGTCTGCTGCAGAGTGTTCCAGCTTGTATTTAAACTGGCCGCTCTGTATGTAGCTTCTGACAGGCGGCGCAAGCAGCCCTGTATCTCCGGAACCATAGATGATAGCAGCCCCATATTTTAACCAGTTTTGGAGTGGGTATTTAGCTACCTACTCCCCAAATTTGGGGTCTCTGTGACTCCTGATCGCCGAGCTACAATCCTTGAAGTCGATCTTTTTTTTTGATTTTTTTTTTTTTTTTTTTTGGGCAAATGGGCCTATCTTGAGAAAGGGGCCTGGAGCTGCAGCTCCAATAGCCCCTATGTTAATCCGGCCCTGACCTCTGTGATTGCCAACAAGGATTTTGCTACCAAGTACTAAGTCCTGTTTTGCGAAGGGGTCAAATACTTATTTCACTCATTAAAATGCAAATCAATTTATAACTCTTTGAAATGCATTTTTCTGGATATTTTTGTTTTTATTCGGTCTCTCACTTTTTTCCCTCGCTATCTGTAGTTATCTGTATTGAAAGCTTGCATCACTGAACTTCTGCTTTACTTAACTTTACATATCTTTTCTTCTCTTGTAATTATTGGAGCGTTAATTAAATAAGAAAATGAAAACAGAATTATGCAACATTTTCTTTTCAGAATGAAATGTCTTTTAAATGTATATATAAACCAGGAATAGAACACAAAAGAAGCAAACAATAGTATTGCCGGAATAAAGGATACACCGATACATATGTATATAGGATCTGTCTTTTTGAGAAGACAATGCTTTGAGTATTTATTATATTGCAAAGCAGTGGGCAGTAATGGGAAAGTTTAACTGGAAAAAAAAATTATATTATTTAAAATCTAGAATTATAAAGATTTTCCATTATGGGAAGTCAGTTAATGTAGAGGCCTCGGGTGAGAATGTTTTCAATAGAAACTGTCAGATATGTGGGGGGAAAAAAAAGCCTCAGGGCCCTATTGCCAATCTGTTCAGGTTCCCATGTTTTATTTCTTAAGTAAACTCCCTTGGTTGATTTTTATCTATAGGTAAGCCTATAATAAGGCTTGCCTATAGGTACAGTAAATATCTCCTTATGCCCTGTACAAACGGTCAGAATTTCTGACGGAAAATGTGCGATCGGATCGTGTTGTCGGAAATTTCAATCGTGTGTGGGCTCCATCTGACTTTTTCCTTCGGAATTTCCAACACGCAAAGTTTTGGAGCTGGATCTAAAATTTCCCGACAACAAAATCCGATCGTTTAAATTCCGATCACACGTAGGCAAATCTGACGCACAAAGTGCCACGCATGCTCAGAATAAATTACGAGATGAAAGCTATTGGCTACTGGCCCATTTATAGTCCCGTCGTACGTGTTTTACGTCACCTCATTCTGAATGATTGGATTTTCCGACAACTTTGTGCGACCGTGTGTATGCAAAACGAGTTTGGGCCAAAATCCGTCTGAAAAAATCAGAAGGATTTTGTCGTCGTAATGTCCGACCATGTGTATGGGGCATAAATGTGCGCTGTTTACGAGACATTTATTTGTGAAGCCGCTTGTGACGTCACCGGCGCATGCGCTCTGAAGGAACAGCCAGGGCAGCCATCAGAAATTGTGGGGCCCCTTACACAGCTTAAGGCCTGGGCCCCCCCCCCGTGCCTAACCACCAATATTCCCCAGGGCCTGCCATCCCACTGAATCTGCCCACTAGCCATCCCAAGTCTTTCAGTGCCTCAGCCCCCCCAACACCTACAATGCATACTAGCACATTATAACATTACCTTGCAAGAGGGGATTTTTTTTTCCTTCACCAAGTTTACTAGCACTTTAAGTGGTATTAAACCCAAAACCTAAAAGGTAATTTAATGCAGCTTACCAGTCTTTTTTTTTTTTAATCACAACATTTTTATTTGTATTTATCGTTGCATAAAGTGACTGTACAATTGCGCATAGTTATTGACATATTAGGTTTTCACAACTATTCGTCAGCATACGGATTAAGCATCAATAAGTCACCTCCTATAGATTAACATTCACATTGATATAACATCAAGTAGAAAACTAGCACTTGAAGCAACTTCTATAGAATCAGTAGGAAACTTTTTTTTGTTTTTACTAAAAAAGCATCATAAACTAAGTACTTAAAGCGGAGTTCTACCCAAAAGTAGAACTTCTGCTTATTTGTCTCCCTTCACCCTTCGGTGCCACAATTGGCACCTTTCGGGGGGGGGGGGGGAGGACAGGATACCTGTCTTTGACAGGTATTCTGTCCCCACTTCCGGGAGTCAGGGCCGTGGCTGCGTGATAACATCACCGCGGGGCTCCATCCTCCTCTTCCTGTCGCCAGGCCAGTAGGAGAGAGGAGCCTTGCGCATGCGCAGTAGAGTTCCTGGCGTGAAGCCGTAAGGCTACAATGCTGGGTACCCTTACCCGCAATGGCCGCAGCAGCACCCAACAGCTGATGGAAACATCTGCTGTGCCGACATCGCTGGTCTCTAGGACAGGTAAGTGTCCTATTGTTAAAAGCCAGCATTTTTTTTCTCCGGAACACAACTTGAACAAGACAAAGTTAGAACGTACAATAATATTCACTTACCCTCGTATCCCCAATTACGACTCCTAGTGGGCTAAAGTCTCAATAACCTATCCATCACTAACTGTGGCAGGGCAAGGCTAGGGTCATCCAACCAAGGCTGCCAGATAAGGTTAAATTTGGACATAGCATTTCTATGCCGATAGCCATCTTATCAATCATTAGATGTGGTGGCTGCATTAGTTTTTTTTTTTGGCTTTTTTTCCCTCTGTTTTCACCTGGTGATCTGACCAATAACACACCTCTTGTATTAAAATGCCCCCACTCTGGATGAAGGAGCACAGGGGGCACCTTTAGACAGCAGCATTACCAATCTGATGGGAGGGGAGTGTTAGTTTTACTAGCCGATTTAGATACTCTGTACCAGAGGTCTTCAAAATTTCTAAACAAAGGGCCAGTTTACGGTCCTTCAGACTTTAGGAGGGCCAGACTATGGCCAGTGGCAGTAGAAAAGTTCCCAGCATCAGTGGGAGAAAAATAATGCCCCATTGTTTGTTTAAGTGAGAATAATTGGGCCCCAATTGTTGGTGTCAGTGGGAGGAATTGTGCCCCATCGTTGGTGTCATTGGGAGGAAATGTGACCCCTTCATTGGAGTCAATCAGAGGAATTATGCCCCATTGTTGGCATCAGTGGATGAAATAGTGCCCCAAGGGCCAGATAAAAGCAAGCAAAAAGCTCACTGCTCTATACAAAGCTAAACTCTACTTTATAATCAGTTACAGCAACATGTTTATTTCTTTTGGTATAAAGGTTTTACATAAATAAATAAAAGCTGATCATTGTAAGCACCCCTGTCAGTGGTAAATACGTTGTCAAAAACACTCTTAACCTTAATTTGCAGAACAGCTTGTTATTTTGAAAAACAATAGATTTACTAGCATGCTCACCAGGTGAAATTAGAAGAAAGAAAGCCTAATAAAAGAAAACAAATGCAGCCATCACATCTAATGTCGTGTACACATGACTGGACTTTCCGGCAGACTAGGTCAGACGGGATCAGTCCGCCGGACAATCCGATAATTTTTCACCAAAAAAAAAAAAAATCACACCGACCTAGAAATAGAACATGTTTCAAATCTATTTGAGGGACTCAATTCCGACAGACTAAAAATCGGGAAAACCGTTCGTCTTTGTGCTGGTCCAACGGACCAAATACAGCGCAAGGGCAGCTATTGGCTACTGGCTATTGAACCTCCTTGTTTAGTCACATTTACGTCATCACGTTCAAAACGGACGGACTTTCGAATGGACTTAGTCCGTTTGTGTGTGGCCAAGTCCGTTCGTTCGGAAAGTCCATCAGAACTCCGCCAAAAGTCCGTCGGACCTAGTCTGCCGGAAAGTCCAATCGTATGTACACGGCAAAAGAATTGATAAGCTGCAATATAATAAATGTTTGCTTTTCATTTAGTTTTTTTTAATGATCAAAAGTGCTTTATTGTAATACAGGGTAAACACAGTATACCAATTGACATGGAACAGAACAGAACGTTTTAAGTAAACACATTAAGGTAACTGAATAGAGGTATCGTGAACATTACATACAGTAACTTGACAAATACCATTGTCATGAGTTTAGAGAGAGGAAGATTACCAGGAAGGACATTTCAGTCAGACAAAGCAAAATTAAATATAATAAAATCGAGTCACTATAATTTGTTGTATTTCCACTGGCAACCCCTATTCATGAGACATGAGTTTTAGATCTGGGGCAGATGGGATCCCAGTCCGGAAAAATACAATGAAGTTTCTGGGGTGTCATGGCTTGTCGTTGGGAGAAATTACCAGTTTAGGGCCAGGTTTGAGGCAGTCCTCCCAATCCTCCCTGTCTAACGTAGGTATATCCCTGTGCCACACCTCCCACAATCTTTCCACCTTGGGTGAGTCGGTCGCCAGGAGTGCTCCATACAGAGTAGAGAGAGGTTTACAAAGGTTCTTCAATAGGGTCAGCCTGGAGGAGAGGCAACCAGGGAAACTGGGCCTCAGCGGCATGTCGCAGTTGTAGGTACCTAAATCGCATCCATTGGGGTAAGTGGTATTTAAGAAGGAAATCAGGGAGCAAAAAAGAACACTTTGGGGCATAACATGACTCAGAATTGTAATACCATATCTGGCCTATATATGGGGGTCTGGAAGGGTACGAAACTGTGGTAAGCAGGGATTCCCCCACAGCGGTTTGCGCCGTAGATACCCACACCCTCTATGTAGCTCACATGGGCCCCCGGGATTGCCGCATATGCCCCTGGACCCCTACAAGCGAAATTATGAAGTTCATCCAAGAAACCCAAACAGACCGCCTGCAAACAAGTTGCAGCATTGGATTTAGAGCCTGTGAACCACAACTGAACTGTCACCAACATTGCAGCCCAATAGTAAATCTGAAAATTGGGAAAAAGCAAACCCACCAAGATGGGGTGGAAGCCACAGGGTGGAGCGTGCCAACCAAAGGACCTCTCCATTCCAGATGAAAGACCCCACACACTTATCAATGTCCTTGAGAAACGAGACAGATCAGACAGTTCCTAAACAAGTAATTGAATTTGGGCAGCATCATCATTTTAAGGAGATTGATACGACCCAATAGGTTAAGGGGTAGGCTCGCCCAGGTGGTACAATTTGTTCGCAGAGTCGGCAATAAAGGGAAAATATTCTCTTCCAGATAATTAGAGGAGTGTTTGGTCACTATAACCCCAAGATATCGGAATTCAAGCCATTTGGGCAGCTCCTTCATCTATAGGAAATAAAACAGACTTAGACTAATTTATCCCGATGCCTGAGAAACCACCAAAGTTATCAAAGATCCATAAAGCGGCCATGTGTGAGGGGCCTGCATCATTTAAGTACAATAATGTGTTGTCCGCATACAGGGACAATCACTCTTCCAACTTCTGGGGCATTCCTGATCAAAATGGACGGGGGCACCAGAGCCAGGGTGAACAGACTGGGGGAGAGCGGAAAGCCCTGCTGCGTACCATGGAAAAGACTAAATGGTTCAGATAGCTAGTTATTCATATGGTAGGGGCGCTATAGAGCAACTGAATCCCATGAATACATTTGGGGCCAAACCAAATGGTCATACCTTTGGGGCCAAGTGACCTGGGACCTCCAAAAGGTATGACCATTCGACAGAATCAAATGTATTTTCGGCATCTAATGAGGCAATGACTCTAGTACCCGGATTATCATGATTAAAAGAGAGGTTTAAGAAGAGCAGTCTAATATTTATTTTGGTTCCCTTATCCGGGATAAATCCGGGTTTGGTCTATGTCAACTGAGTCCTCTATCACCTGGGACAGATGGTTGGCCAAGACCTCTCAAAAATCTTGGCATCCACATTTAGCAGGGATATGGGTCGGTAAGACGCACAGTCATGTGGATCCTTGTCAGGCTTGGGAACCAACACAATTATGGCCCCGTTCATTGAGTCAGTCAATGACTCCAAGGTCTCAAAGTTAGAAAGGAGTCAGCTTGGGAGACAGAAGTTCCATAAAGTTAGTACAGAACTCAGACGGTAAGCCATCTGCCCCAGTGCAGTGTTCTGTCAAAAAAGGTGCAGGTCTGATTTCTGGGCCACTGGGGTACATGTCAGCCCATTCATTTTGTACCTAACCTTGATGGATGTATAAATGAAAACAAAACATTTTTGTTTTTGTTTTGGATAGAGTGGAGAGGGATTAGAACACTAGAAAATCCCACATTTTGAATGGTTACCAGAACCCAGATAGCAAGTAATTGTTCTGTAAGTTTGAAAATGAGTTTCTAAGCTTTTGCTAGACTTGTCAGGCTTCACAAGTTTGTTGCACAATTGCAGCAAGTCTGCATTGCATGACTCCAGATCAACTTTTTTTGCAAACATTCTGCAAATCTGCTGCAAGTTTTGGTTCAGTTATGCTGTGTAATAGTTATCCCATTTTCATCATTGCTCCCTGCTGTGTCTAAGTTTTTTCCTTAAAGGGCCTGTAAACCTTCCTGCTTTTTCACCTTAATGCATCCTATGCATTAAAGTGAAAAAACACCTGGCAGTGACCAGCCCCCCAGCCCGCCTGTTTAACTTACCTGAGTCCTGGAACTTGACCCGCCAGGAACGTGCTGTCTCTTTGCCCAGGATTCTCGGCTCTTGATTTGATAGATTGATAACAGCGCAGCCATTGGCTCCCGCTGCTGTCAATCAAATCCAATGACGCGGGCGCCGGGGGCGGGCCCAAGTCATACATTTGGCGGCTATGGACACCGAATGCTGGACTCGGGAGTGCGCCCGCAAGGTAACCTGATGCGGGGAGGAGCCGCGAGAGCCACCGGGGGACCCCAGAAGTGCAGGTTCGGAGCCACTCTGTGCAAAACGAGCTGCACAGTGGAGGTAAATATGATTGGTTTGTTATTTAAAAACAAACCCTTACAATCACTTTAATTAGTGCTGGTTTAGCCATAGAATCACTTTGAGAGTGGTGTGTACAGAGGTGAGTCGTTTGTAAGTCGAATGTTTGAAAACAGGGGACTGCCTGTATATACTATACGGCCTGCCTTATACACTCTGTGGAAAATTGGGCCTTAGGTGTTGGTGGTACCAGAACACTGTAAGCCCTCACAGTTACTCTGCTGTGAAATATGATATCAAGAATTGTAATTACGTGCCCCTGTTAAACAGGGGCATAAAAATTGGGCCTTAGGCGGTGGTGGTGGTGCCCTGAAACGAAAATATTCCTAGAAGCTATCATCCTGAAGATTGAGGAAGAATAGGATAGTCACTCAGCATAATAGGATAGTCACTCAGCATATGCAGTCTTCAAGGGATCCCACATCCATAGAAAAATCAACATCAGCATCAGGTGCTTGGTAGCTGGTGATCCAAGACTGATTCATTTTTATGAATGTGAGCCGATCAACAGAGTCTGTGGTCAGGCGCACTCTGTGATTGGTTACAAAGCCTCCAGCAGCATTGAATGTACGTTCTGAAAGAACACTGGATGCAGGATAGGCCAGTAGCTCAATTGCATATTGAGCAAAAGCTCTGGCCAGTGGTCCATCCTCAAGACCCAGTAACCCAGTGGATGTTCTGGTGGAAAGGTCTCCAAGTCTGATCTTGCCCCTAGAAAATCCTGCACCATGTAATTCTGACACTGGTGATGGTTGCTGGAACCAATCAGACCTGGGCACTGAGGACTGAAGAATTGTCTGAAAGCATCAGTTAGCCGGCCATCTTGTCCAGCACTCTTTTTGTGACTGAACGAAGCCTTAGCAAAACACTGTCCAGCACCAGGAAATTGTAACCTCCCAGGCTCTAGAAACGCATTGCACAAACCTTTCTGCAAAGCCTCCCAAAGATGTTTCATCCTCTGCTCCCTCTGCGAAGGCTGGATAAGTTCTGCAACCTTACCCTTGTAACGTGGATCAAGAAGGGTTTCCAACCAGTAATGATCCCTCTCCTTGATTCCACGAATCCTAGGGTCCTTTTCGCAGGCTTTACAGGATCAGGGAGGCCATGCAGCATTAGTTTGCAGAGGCATTCGATCCTGAGTCCTCTGGGTCACTAAGGATCACATGATCCTCATCCACCTCCTCCCAGCCACGTACAACTCCATGGGTTTCTAGGGACTGCAAACGATTCCTTGAAGACTGCTGCTGATGCTGAGTGTTATCCTCCACCTCCATGCTGACACAATCCTCCTCCTCCTCTTCTTCCTTTGTGATCAGTGGGCCTGCCGGAATACTAGTATCAGAATAAAGGGGGCCTTGAGAGGTAAGGAAATCCTCCTCTTCCTCCCGCTGTTCTGCCTCAAGTGTCCGTTATTCCACGAAGCGTGTGCTCCAATAGGAAGACAAGAGGGACAGTATCATTGATGCATGCGCTGTCCCTGCTCACCATCCTTGTGGCCTCCTCAAATGGTGACAGGACAGTGCATGCATCCTTGATTAGTAGCCACTGGCGTGGTGAAAAAAGCCAAGCTCCCTTACCCTGTCCTGGTCCCATATTCACACAGGTACTCATTGATGAGCATTGCCAACGTTGAGTTCTATCTGGTGGGCATGTCACAAATGAGGCGGTTCTTGGGCAGATTGCATTCTCTTTGAATGTCAGCCAGCCAAGCACTGGCATTATATGACTGGCAGAAATGACCACAGACTTTCCTGGCCTGCCTCAGAAGATCCTGTAAGCCAGGGTACCTGCTCAAGTACTGCTGCACCACCAAATTCCAGACATGAGCCAAACAGGGAACATGGGTCAAGTGTCCCTGTCAGAGGGCGGAGAGGAGGTTGGTGCCATTGTCCCATACAACCATTCCTGGCTGAAGCTGGCATGGCGTCAACTACCTCTGAGACTGCCCCTGCAGAGCTGACAGAATCTCTGCCTCAGTGTGGTTCCTGTCCCCTAAGCAGACCAACTCAAGCACCGCATGGCATCTTTTTGCCTGAGTGCTTGCGTAGCCCCTTGAACGCCTATGGAGCACCGCTGATTCAGAGGAGAAATCTGCAGAGGAAGAGGCCATAGAGGAAGAAGAAGAGGAGGGGGTGGGGAAGACAGCTGTGGCAGAATCACCACTAGCATTTTGGAGATGTGGTGGCGGAACAAGCTCCAACAATACTGAACCCTGTCCTGCATCCTTCCCAGCTGCCAGAAGAGTTACCCAGTGTGCCGCGAAAGAAAGGTAACGTCCCTGTCCATGCCTGCTGGACCATGAGTCAGCAGTAATATGCACGTTACTGCTGACCACCCTGTCCAACGAGGCCAAGACATTGCCTTCCACATGCTGGTAGAGAGCCAGAATGGCTTTCCGTGAAAAGAAATGGCATTTGGGAACCTGCCACTGAGGTACTGCACATTCCAAAAAATTCACGAGGGGGCAGAGTCTACCAGCTGAAAAGGCAGCAGTTGCAGTGCTAGCAGTTTGGCCAAGCTAGCATTCAGACGCTAAGCATGTGGATGGCTGGGACCAAAATTATTTTTCGATGGTTTAGCAACTGGGGTAGGGAAATTTGCCTGCTAAAATCTGATGTTGGTGTACTGCTAGCAGATTGGCCACAATTACTTGGGACACCTATCTCTATACCTTCATTCCTTTCAGTGCAGGTTGCTGAGAGGACTGGAGGTATAGTAGGGTTGGAGATCCCAGATGATGAGGAGCAAGGAGAGCCTTGTTTTTGAATGTGGATCTTTTAAGTGCTGTTGCCAATGGACTGCATGGGAGATCGTCATATGTCTGGTCGAGCATTTGGTGCCCAAACGGCTGCTGTTTTGGCCACACTTAATATGCTTCAGACATATGTTGCAAGCAGCAACGGTGCGATCTGCTGCACACGTGTCAGAAAAGGCCCACACCAAAGAACTTTTTAAAATATGCGGGGAGTCAACAGCACCCTGCACCTGCTTAGCTCTGCAGTGTGATTCAATAGGGTGGCTGTCCTTAAGCTGCCCCCTGGAGGGCATGCTGCCTCATTGGAGATGTGCCTCCTCCTTCTCCTCTCTTCTATCAGGCACACAAGTAGAGTCAGTGACCTCATCATCCCCTCCCTTCTCGTCACTGGAGCAAAGTTGGCAGTATGCTGCAGCTCGAGGAACATGACTGCCAGTTTCTTGACCTACTTGTGCACACCCTCTCTCGAGGCTAATGTTACTCCCTTCCTCCATCTAGGTACCACCATTGGAGTCTTCAAATCGCTGTACATCCTCCTGCACCTGACACTGTGGTCGAATAGTTTGGGGGACCCCTCTGTGCATGATGGTGCGGCTAGGGAAGGAGTTACTGTTGACATGGAGCCACTTTGGCAGCTGTATTGGCAGGCAAACTATTCTGAGCCTGGGTGACAGAGGATGAGGAGGGCTTTGTTATCCATTCCACCAACTCTTCTGCATGTTGTGGTTCAATAATACGGCCATCTTCAGAAAAAAAGGACAAGCGTGCCCCACGGCCACGTGCTGAGGATCCCCCGTGTCCACGACCAGCACTTCCGACTGTAGACACAGAGCCTGCTTGCCCTCTTTTAGTGGCCTGTGAGCGTCTGCCTCTCCTTGGTGGCCTTACGGACATGCTGTAAATTTTGATTAGCAAAAGCACACTACATTGTATTGTGTACACCACCAGAAAAGTAGTAGCAACTGCACTAGGGGTGCACAGTACTGCGTACACCAACAGAAGTGTAATAACAACTATGGGTGTACTGTATTGTGCACCTCACCAGAAAAGTAGTAGCAACTGCACTAGGGGTGCACAGTACTGCGTACACCAACAGAAGTTTAATAACAACTATGGGTGTACTGTATTGTGTACCTCACCAGAAAAGTAGTAGCAACTGCACTAGGGGTGCACGGTACTGTGTACACCAACAGCAGTGTAATAACTATGGCTGTACTGTATTGTGTACACCACCAGTATATATATATATATATATATATATATATATATATATATATATATATATATATATATTTATGGTTCAGAGCCCTATGGCCGGTACGGATAAGGATGACAAACAGGGTTAACACAAACTTACCACTTGAAATGGACCTGAAAGTGTGCCTTGGTCTAAAATACGGTATAACAAAATAAGGGGGCATACCCTAGATAAGAAATGAGGATTAAATGAAATGAACATGAAATTAAGTGAAATGAGTACTCTTGTGAGAAGTATGATGCCTTGAGAAATGCCCTAAAAAGGGGATGGGAGGGTATCGCACACAGGAACCGACAAGGAACACAGCCGAACGGGCTGATTAAATATACCCTCCGGGCTCCTCCCATAAATTCAGGCCACCATACTGGCCTTCTTATTTATGGTTCAGAGCCCTATGGCCAGTACGGATAAGGATGACAAACAAGGTTAACACAAACTTACCACTTGAAATGGACCTGAAAGTGTGCCTTGGTCTAACGTACGGTATATACCAAAATAAGGGGGCAAAAACATTCAGGTAGGGATTGTGCTTTATTGACTTAATCTAGTTACTGAGTGAGTTTGATGAAGGCCTGGGCCATCTCTACTTGTGGATTGGGAATATAGTGGGCAAAGCAGGTGGACTTCCATCTGCCCAGTTTCCTGATTACGTGGTCCGGGATCCCTTGGCGGGAGGCTGTTGAGGCTGCCCCGATATGGAACGAGTGTCCGGAGTACTGAGCAGGGTTGAGCTGAAGGATACGTAGAAGTATCCTAATATGTTCCATGAACCGAGCAGCATATAGGGGCTTGGTATGGAACGGCAGGAGTGGACTAGCGTCTGGTTGACCGGCCAGTAGGGACAACAGGCGGGTGAGAGTGGAGACTGGACACCAGCTGTTGTTGGTCTTATAATAATGGATGTCCGTACCAGAACCAACCTGTTGTGTTTTGGAGACTGCTAGATGTAAGATTAAATGGTCTTCGTAACGGACCAGGTGGCGTTTGCAAAGCATACGTTCTGCGGGGTTGTTACAGGTAAACTCTCCTGGTCGTAAGAAGCTGTAGAAGGCCAGATGCATGGCTGCTTATAAGACCACGCTAGGGTGAAGACCGAAGGGTGACGTGGCCAGGATATCTGACATGCTCCTGAAGATATCTCCTGTAATAGGCAGGCGTTTGGTGCTGATCACTGGCTGGCGCCTCTGGACACCACGCAAGACAGCCCGTACGGCATGGTAAGAAAACAATGAGGGTTCAGTAGGGTCCTGGAGGGACGTGAAATGTTGGACGCCGGCTAGATACAGCCGGATTGTATTGTGGGATAATGCGAGTTCCGAGTGGCAGTAGGAGATAAAGGCTAGGACTTGCTTGACACGGGATGTCTCATGAAACAGTGTCAGCGTGTCATGAAACAGTTGAAGGCCCTCCAGGCCGATTGGTAGGCCTTGAAGGTGTTGCGTGAGAGAGAAAAGTCGATGAGTTGAGTTGCTGCTAGAAGGTGTGGGGCTAGTCCAGGGTCAGCTGAGGCCAGGCCGGGATAGCTGCTGACATCGGTTCGGCTTCGGACACCTGTTCAAAAAACGAGATAAAATTAAAGCGAGAGAGGGCATCTGCTGCCAGATTGCGTTTACCGGGGATAAAGGAGCAGTAGACATTGAACTGAAATAGTAACGAGAGCTGAACTAGCCGACGCAGGAAGGACATCACCACTAGAGACCTGGACCTGCCTTTATTAATGATTTCTGCAGTGGCCAAGTTATCTGTCGAAAAGGCCTATGGTTTGGCCCGACCAGCTGCGGCCCCAGATGTGTGCTGCTGCTACGATGGGGTACAACTCAAAAAGGGAGGACGTTTCGGAAAAGCCGGGTATTGCCAGTATCTGGGGAGGCCAGGGAGCTGCAAACCAGAGGTGGCCAAAAATTGCCGCAAAGCCTGTGGAGGCAGCAGCGTCGGTCACCACCTGGGGTAAAAGGGAAGATACCGAGGGAATGAACAAGGATACGCCATTCCAGGATGACAGAAATTCCTCCCACATAGAGAGGTCCGCTATTGCCACGGAATCAAGGCTGAGGACCTGTTCAGGATCCTGCGTGTGGGACAGTAACACCAGTAGGCGAGACACAAAGGAGCGACCCTGGGGGATGATACGCATGGCAAAGTTCAGCATGCCGAGAAGGGATTGCAACTGTTTTTTGGTGCATGCTCTGGAGTGGGTGAAGTCCCTCAGGACCGCCCTGATTCGGGCCAGTTTATCCGGGGGTGGTTGGTGTCCAAGTTAACCCCGAGAAAGGTGATGGACTGCGCTGGACCATCCACCTTGTGTTCCGCAATAGGGACATTGAGGTTCCTGAATACCACCCTCAACTTATCCAGGTCCCCCGGAGGTGAGGCGGGTGGTTCAATCAACAGGAAGTCGTCCAGGTAGTGTATGACCTCTTGACACCGGGCTTCGTGTAGAAGGATCCACGTAAGCGACTGTGCAAACGTGTCAAAGAGCCAGGGGCTGCTTTTAGACCCGAAGGTCAGCTTGGTAGCAAAGTAATATAGCTCCCTCCACTTGATGCCATGCCAGCACCAAAGAGATGGGTGGATGGGAAGGAGCTTGAAGGCATCCGAGATATCGGCCTTAGAGAGCCAGGTGCCCGTGCCTTTCTTGAGTATGGCCTGGATGGCCATGTCTACAGAGGTATATTTAAGAGAGAACTCCTCGGAGGGGATGAGAGAATTTAGACTGGGCATAGTAGAGGAATGAGGCGCTGACAAGTCGTACACCAATCTCAATTTATTTAAAAAATTGCCCCTGACAAGCCCAATAGGTCTAACTCTCCAGGTGTTGAAGGGGGGCTGAGTGAAGGGGCCTATCATAAAGTTCCGATCTAACTCGGCTTGTAGGAGCTGGTCTATGGCCTGTTCGTCGATGGCCGCCGACCGTAGGTTCCGGCACTCATATGTGACATGAGGGAGAGAGATGAGCTTCACAGTTTGCAACTGGAGTCCTCCTCCACTCCCCCATAACGACATCATGGAGCTGGTCGGTCTTAGAGACCTTGCGCTCCTCCTCTTTCCATTTGAAGATGCCCCACAGATGCTCAAAAGGGTTTAGGTCTGGAGACATGCTTGGCCAGTCCATCACCTTTATCCTCATCTTCTTTAGCAAGGCAGTGGTCATCTTGGAGGTGTGTTTGGGGTTGTTATAATGTTGGAATACTGCCCTGCGGCCCAGTCTCCGAAGAGAGGGGATCATGCTCTGCTTCAGTATGTCACAGTACATGTCGGCATTCATGGTTCCCTCAACTGAACTGTAGCTCAATGAGCAGCTCAATGAGCAGCACTCATGCAGACCCAGACCATGACACTCCCACCACCATGCTTGACTGTAGGCAAGACACACATGTCTTTGTACCTTTGTACTCCTCACTTGGTTGCCACCACACTTGAAATCATCTGAACCAAATAAGTTTATCTTTGTTTCATCAGAGCACAGGACATGGTTCCAGTAATCCTTGCCCTTAGTCTGCTTGTCTTCAGAAAACTGTTTGTGGGCTTTCCTGTGCATCATCTTTAGAAGAGGCTTCCTTCTGGGATGACAGCCATGCAGACCAATTTTATGCAGTGTGCGGCATATGGTTTGATCACTGATAGGCTGATCTCCCACCCCTTCAACCTCTGCAGCAATCATGGCAACACTCATACGTCTATGTCCCAAAGACAACCTCTGGATATGACACTGAGCATGTGCACTCAACGTCTTTGGTCGACCATGGCAAGGCCTGTTCCGAGTGGAACCTGTCCTTTTAAACCGCTGTTTGTTCTTGGCCACCATGCTGCAGCTCAGTTTCAGGGTCTTGGCAATCTTCTTATAGCCTAGGCCATCTTTATGTACAGCAACAATTTTTTTTCAGATCCTTAGAGTTTTCTGAGGTGCCATGTTGAACTTCCAGTGACCAGTATGAGAGAGAGAGTGATAACACCAAATTTAACCCACCTGCTCCCCATTGACACCCGAGACCTTGTAACACTTACGAGTCACATGACACCAGGGAGGGAAAATGCTAATTGGGCCCAATTTGGACATTTTCACTTAGGGGTGTACTAACTTTTGTTGCCAGTGGTTTAGACATTAATGGCTGTGTGTTGAGTTATTTTGAGGGGACAACAAATTTACACTGTTATACAAGCTGTACTTTACATTGTAGCAAAGTGTCATTTCTTCAGTGTTGTCACATGAAAAGATATAATAAAATATTTACAAAAATGTGAGGGGTGTACTAACGTTTGTGAGATACTGTATATTAAGTACACTGCAGCTAACTGAATAACCTGCCTGCCTGAAGTTTATTAGAAAAAGTACACTAGGAATGGCCTGCAGTCAGATATAGCTAAACTGGATACAGTGGATATATATATATATATATATATATACACGAGAGACTGTCATTTAGATTGAGCAGGCAGACAGGCTATTCAGTTAGCTGCAGTGTATTTAATATATATATATATATATATATATATATATATATATACACACAGACAGTCTCGTTTTATATATATATATATATATATATATATATATATATATATATATATATATATTAAATACACTGCAGCTAACTGAATAGCCTGTCTGCCTGCTCAATCTAAATGACAGTCTCTCTCCATCAACGCCAACAACACACTACACGGGGCCGATGTGCAGGCAACCTTATATAGTGTGGGGCATGGACTTAGTCCCCCTGAGCCATGATTGGCAAAAGGCACCCTGCCTTTGGCCAGTTATGGCTCTCTTAGCCGAGGGGGCTGGGATTAGCCAAAGCATGCAGGTCATGGTGCATGCTTTGGCCAATCATCATACAGCAATGCACTGCGCTTCTGCAGTGCATTATGGGCTGTTACGTGCCGCTTGAATTTGTTGCAAATTGCCCATAATGTTCGGTTTTTCGACAAACGGAGCGAACAGCCAATGTTCGAGCAGCAGGGAGCAATGATGAAAATACAGCCACAGTGACACCTGTGGTGGGATAACTATTACACAACATAACTGAACCATAACTTGCAGAATGTTTGCAGAGAAAGTTGATCTGGAATCATGCAATGTGGACTTGCTGCAGCACAATTACTTGCTATCTGAGATTGTTTTATAGAAACAAATCATTTTTGTTTGATAGATGAATTATTTTATGCAATAACACAGATTTTTCCTAAATCTTGCTTTTCGGATAGGTTGAGCTACAATGTACTAAATAGATGTAATAACAGGATAACACATGAAGGTGAAGTGAGCCATCTAGTAGAGATTTCTCTTCACTTTTTTTGCGGAGACACAACAGGAAATGAGAGGAAATCTCTCTCAAGTGAACAGGTCTCCCTTATTACAGGAACAGCTGTCCCCATTGGAGGATTTTTCATCTACCTCTTTCTCTGGTGTCAAGTTCAAACGTTTGTATTTCTCTTCAATTTTTTTTCTTTGTGACAGTCACTACTAGTGATGAGGTGAATGTGCCTGGGTTTGGTTTGAGGGATATTTGTCGAACAATTAAATAAAGCTCGGAAATGGTAAATGTTCCCCGAGCCCCATTGAAGTCTATGAGGGACCAATCATGTAAATTAAATTTGCAAGTTTTTACTGCTAATAGGAAAGGGATTGTGAAACAAAATTAATAGGGAGCTGGGCATGGCCAGAGAAGAATATTACTGAGCCCACCGTCTTTATAAGCCAATTAGAGTCTCAGGCTCTAATCCCGTGCTTCAAAATAAACAAAAAAAAAACATTGAAATCCATGCGTTCGGTACCCTGCATGTAGATTAGGGGCCGGGTACATGGATTAGGGGGGCGGTACCCCTGTGCCCCTTACGGATGGGCCGCCACTGCTTAAAGGGCAATATAAATAATGCACAGTTCCTGCAAATATACAGTGGAGATCGAAAGTTTGGGCACCCCAGGTAAAAATGTGTATTAATGTGCATAACAAAGCCAAGGAAAGATGGAAAAATCTCCAAATGGAATCAAATTACAGATAGGACATTCTTATAATATGTCGAAAAAAGTTAGATTTTATTTCCATCATTTACACTTTCAAAATTACAGAAAACAAAAAAATGGCGTCTGCAAAAGTTTGGGCACCCTGCAGAGTTAATATCTTGTACTGCCCCCTTTGGCAAGTATCAGAGCTTGTAAACGCTTTTTGTAGCCAGCCAAGAGTCTTTCAATTCTTGTTTGAGGTATCTTTGCCCATTCTTCCTTACAAAAGTGATCCAGTTCTTTGAGATTTCTGGGCTGTCTGTCACGCACTGCTCTTTTAAGGTCTATCCATAGATTTTCAATAATGTTGAGGTCGGGACATTGTGAAGGCCATGGCAAAACCTTCAGTTTACGCCTCTTGATGTAATCCCCCGTGGATTTTGAGGTGTGTTTAGGATCATCATGCATTTGTAGAAGCCATCCTCTCTTTATCTTTAGCTTTTTCACAGATGGCATCAAGTTACCATCCAAAATTTGCTGAAATTTTATTGAAACCATTTTTACTTCTACTCGTGAAATGTTCCCTGTGCCACTGGCTGCGATACAACCCCAAAGCATGATTGATCCACCCCCATGCTTAATAGTTGGACAGAGGTTCTTTTCATTAAATTCTGTGCCCTTTCTTCTCCAAACGTACCTTTGCTCATTCCGGCCAAAAAGTTATATTTTAACCTCATCGGTCCACAGAACTTGTTTCCAAAATGCCTCAGGCTTGTCTATATGTTCATTTGCAAAGTTCAAACGCTGGTCTTTGTGGTGAGGACGTAGAAGAGGTTTTCTTCTGATGACTCTTCCATGAAGACCATATTTGTACAAGTATCTCTTTATAGTGGAATAGTGTACCACAACTCCAGTGTCTGCCAGATCTTTCTGGAGGGATCGTGCAGTCAAACGTGGGTTTTGAATTGCTTTTCACACAATCCTGCGAGCTGTTCTGTCTGATATTTTTCTTGGTCTTCCAGATCTTGCTTTAACTTCCACTGTTCCTGATGACTGCCATTTCTTAATTACATTCCGAACAGAGGATATTGACATCTGAAAACGCTCCTTATAGCCTTCTCCAGCTTTGTGAGCGTCAACTATTTTCAGTTTCAGTTTTCTAGACAACTGCTTAGAAGAACCCATGGTGCTGATTGTTGGGGCAAGGTCAGATGAGTTTGGCCATTTAAAACCTTTGAGATTGACATCACCTGGTCTTCCCAGATGATGATTGAGAACAATCTATGACACTGGCAGGTCTCAGCTTTGCAAAGAGGGCAGTGCATGCTATAAATTCTGCAGGGTGCCCAAACTTTTGCTGACGCCATTTTTTTGTTTTCTGTAATTTTGAAAGTGTAAATGATGGAAATAAAATCTAACTTTTTTTGACATATTATAAGAATGTCTAATCTGTAATTTGATGCCATTTGGAGATTTTTCCATGTTTCCTTGGCTTCGTTATGCACATTAATACACATTTTTACCTGGGGTGCCCAGACTTTTGATCCCCACTGTAATGCTTTGCGAGATGCCCTAAATCCACCTGTGAAGTACAAAAAATTGAATTTAAGTTGCTGGTAATTAACAGCTCCCTCCCACGTAAGTGCGGCGCACGTGATTGTGAAGTGGTAGTGCACCATTATAAGATTACATTGGGAAGTGAGTAGGTGATATAATGCCTTCTCACTGCCTGTCAAATGCCCTCTGAAAAGCTTTCCAAATGCAGATTGCTCTTCTGAGGGCACCACACTCCGCTGTCAGTGTGAAAGAATCTTTAAAGATATCCTTTGAGATCAGGGAGTGACAATGGGATCCATACTGTGCAGGTTATTTATCAAACAAGACACCTACAAAATTAGGTTCCTATCTAGTGTAAATCCATCTGCTATTTAATTAGGAAGGGACTTGTTTTGTCGGTTTTTGCAACCCCAGTGGCCACATTTATGGACAGCTGCTTCAGACAGTTGCACAGATCTATTCTTATACCTGCAATAGTTTTTGACCTAAAACATATGCTTGGTTAGGTAGTGGTCAGGAGCAGTGGCGGCCCGTAATGCAGGGCGCAGGGGTGCCCCCCCCAATCCATGCATCTGGCCCCCTAGTCTACATGCGAGGTGCCAGACTAATGGATTCCAGTGTTTTTGTTTTTTCTTTCTTTATGAAGCACATGATTAGAGCTCTAGGCTCTAATTGGCTTCAAAACAGGGTGGGCTCAGGGGGGCAGAGCCCCAATCCCGCACGGGGAGTGGGTTTGATCGCCACATCTGTTTCTCATGGGAGGGTTGGAGGGGTGGGTGTATGATTACCACAGTCTGTCTCCCGTGGGTGGGGGGGGGGGTGATCACCAGTGGGGGATGTTGCTAGTTTGCTGCTCCCACCCCAAAATATTGAGCAACAGGCGCCACTGGTCAGGAGCTTTTTTTTTAAGGATGCAGTGCCAGTTTTAGGAAAAAGAGGGGGCAGGTATAAACCAAGCAACGTTCTTACAGTAAATCAGTCCCATAAAATGTGTTACTATCTCAGTTTTGTTCTTACCATGTAGGAAATGTTATCATTTTCCATAAGTGTTTGTGCTAGGCCTCTCTGATGGGTGCTGGGACTATACATTGGCTCTACACATCATTCCTTTTTTTTTTTTTTTATTCTTTCAAATTTAGTATCCATAATAGTTACAGTAAAACAATAGAATATTAAGTCATGTACTTTTTTTTTACATTGTATTCTGGATTACAATTTAGATAGTCTGTGCTGCTTTTTGTGCATTTTTCTTTCCTAAATCTTGCTTTTGGGATAGGTTGAGCTACAATGTACTAAATAGATGTGATAAGGATAACAGGATAGCACATGAAGGTGAAGTGAGCCATCTAGTGGGCAGTATACAGTATGACAGGCCACATAAATTTTAAGAATACTAACCAAAACGGCCATGGCTGTTGAGGCTCATTAGCCAAAACAGAACTGCCAATTAGTCAGGTCAACTACTGTATATAGCTTCAAGGCAAAGCTAACTCAGCAATAATAGCTCATCTCATGTAAGGTTCCCAATACTGAATAGTAGCCAAGAAAGGAAAGGTTAATTCAGTTATGTTCCACTGCTAACATTTTGCTGGGTGTTGGGCTCCTGTCCTGGGATATATAAAAGGCCGTGATTCGGATCTCAAGGGCCGAGTCGGATCAGCGACATGAGATCAGGACTGTGTCGAAACTTGCAGTTCTTCTATGGAGCACCGATTTTCAGAATTCGTCGAAGATTGAACTTCTCCCAGTGAGACTTGCCAGATATGGACTTCACCCACAAGGACTTTACCAGTACAGGTACTGTTGGGCAGCCACTATTATTGTTAGATAAGGAAGGGATGTTCTGCCATGTTATGTTTATCCTGCTGTACTTTTAGTAAAAGTTATTTACTGCAATGAGCCTGGCCCGAAGTTACTCAAGGGGTGCACATTGAGTCCTGGCGCACACACACAAGGTTCTGAGTCTGCAACAGACTGTGACATTACACAAGAGGTTCTGGTCACAGCTCAGAAACCAAAGATTAACTGCAAGCAGTCATTGGCGTGGTACCTGGAAGGGTGACGGGTTCTCCGGTAGTGAGGGGGTCTGGTATTATGGCTCCTGGTTACTTGGTACAGAACACAAAGGGGTAAATGAACATGCATGAGGTCCACGCTATCAAGACTCCATTCTGCTACTGGGAGTGAGATGGCAGAGTACGCTGACTGGTGGAGTGGGGAGTGGGCATAGGTTTTGTAGGTCTCTCCTAATGCACTACATACAGCTGTACAAGTGTGTAGTATACAGGACCATGCCTTCGGCAGGGACTTCACGTAACACTACACTCAAGTTGCTTGTCTTCGAGTGGGAGGACGGCCTTAATGTTTGATTCTTCATATAATCACAGCCCTTGTTGGGTCCTGGCAATGATGAGCATGCTTTTGGGCAAGGTGTAGACCCAATGTTACAACACATGATCCTTGTGGTTGACTGGTGTAGCCCAAAGGAACCCACCCCAGGGTAGTCCTCTTGTGTAACCCATACACTTGACACCCAACGAGTTAATGGAGAATACATAAAGAAGAGATCACCTGTCCATCACAAGTGGTGCACCCTACCCTTACATTTGGCACCCAGCGTGGGGCTAGACCTACCATCTGCACCTGAATATCACCCCCAGACCATGGCTGTAGTTAGATCATTTGGAACTTGCCCAGGCTTGCCCTGTGAGACTGCACATGGACAACACATGCCTGCCTGCTGATTGCCTCTTGCATAAGGTTCCTTCACCGGATTGACAAAGAGGTTGATAAGGGGTGTACAGTATATAGCAACAGATTTTGGATACTTGTTCAAACTATATTTCCATGCTATTGAGCAACATTAAGTCTAGGTTCACATCAATGCGACTGCACTTGAGGTGTTTTTCAGGCATGTTTTGCGGTGCATTTTTAAAACCTTATTTGTTATGCTCTTTCGCATGAAGTTTTCATGTATTTTGCATTTTTTTTCTTTAAGCACACTGTAAAAACATCAGCTGTCAGCTGGGTTCCCCACTGACAGCTGAATGTAAAAAAAAAAAAAAAAATTGCCGGAAAAAACAAATTGCGTGCGTTTTGTCCCCCCCCCCCCAGGTCCATACCAGACCCTTCGGGGTCTAGTATGGATTCTCCCCCTCCCCCACATCCCAAAACGTTTAAAAAATACTGCATCGGGTCCTCCCCAAAATCCATAACAAACCCTTATCTGAGCATGCAGACTGGTAGGTCAGGAAAGGGAGGGGTGGAGCGAGCCCCCCCCCCCTCCTGAACCATGAGAGGCCATCATCACCATGGGCTCTACCCCCCCAAAGACAAGGTCCTCTTCCCGACAACCCTGGCCGGTGGTGGGCAAGGGACTTATCGGAATCTGGAAGCCCCCTTTAACCGGTTCCCGACCAGCGCACGCTGATGTACGTCGGCAGAATGGCACGGGCAGGCATATTGGTGTACAGGTACGTCCAATCTTCAATGCCGCTCTGCCATCACAAGCGCGCCGCCGGCCGCGCGCTCGCATGCCGGTCGGGGCCCCCGTGAGTCCGGTCGCGGGTCTCGCGGACTCGATCGCCGTGGGCATACCCGCGATCGTCTCACGGGCCGGCTGAATGGAGGAAATGCCGTGTAAACAGCATTTTTCCATTCTGCCTAGCAACTAGTGATGCTGATCTCTGCTACATGTGATTGGAGCAGAGATCAGTGTTGATGATCAGTGTTGAAAGCCCAACCCCCCCCCCACAGTTAGTAACACACCCCTAGGAACACTTAACCCCTACACTGCCACCCACTGGTTAACCCCTTCACTGCCAGTGTCATTTACACAGGAATCACTGCATTTATATAGCAGTGATTACTGTAGAAATGACAATGGTCCCAAAAATGTGTCAAAAATGTCCGATGTGTCCGCCACAATGTCGAAGTCACAATAAAAATCACTGATCACCGCCATTACTAGTAAAAAAATAAATAATAAAAAATTATTAATAAAAATGCCATAAAACTATCCCTATTTTGTAAACGCTATAACTTTTGCGCAAACCAATCAATAATCGCTTATTGCGATTTTTTTTACCAAAAATATGTAGAAGAATACGTATCGGCCTAAACTGAGGGAAAAAAAATTTTTTTTATATATTTTTGGGGGATATTTATTATAACAAAAAGTAAAAAAATAATGCGTTTTTTTCAAAATTGTCGCTTTATTTTTGTTTATAGCGCAAAAATAAAAATCGCAGAGGTGATCAAATGCCACCAAAAGAAAGCTCTATTTGTGGGAAAAAAAGGACATCAATTTTGTTTGGGAGCCATGTCGCACGACCGCGCAATTGTCAGTTAAAGCGACGCAGTGCCGAATCGCAAAAAGGGTCTGGTCTTTGACCAGCAAAATGGTCCGGTCTATAAGTGGTTAAGAAGAGGGCCCCCAGACCCCGTCCCCATGTGAATGGGTATCGGGTACATCGTACCCCTACCTATTCACCTCCAAAAAGCAGTGAATTGTAAAAAGAAACAAGTGCCAGTTTTTGACAAGTCCTTTATCCAAAAAATAGCTCTGAGCTGTTTTCTCCCCCCGCTGTCTCTCCCGGTGCCGTCTTCTCCCCGAGCCGCCTTCTCCCGCTGCCATCTCTTCCCTATGCTGTCTTCTGCCCAAGCTGTCTTCTTGTGCTATCTTCTCCCACTGCTTTGTTCTTCCTCGCTGCCAGTTACCTGCTATAAAAAAAAAGCTCTTTTTCCTTTTCTCTTTCTTTTTTCTCTTTCTTTTTTTTTCTACTCATTGTCATGTTAAAAAAAACAGGGGTGAGCTGGTTTGAGCTTTGCTGGAAGGAGCCATCAGAAGATGGGTACCCTGTAGTCATAAAGGGATGGACAGGGTCAGCAACAATACTCAGGTAGGCGTGGCATTTAAACAATGCTCAATTGGTACTAAGGAGCCCAAAGTGTGCCAAGAAAATATCCCCCACACCACAACTGTTGATACAAGGCAGGATGGATCCATGCTTTCATGTTGTTTACACCAAATTCTGACCCGGCCATCTGAATGCTGCAGCTGAAATTGAGACTCATCAGACCAGGCAACATTTTTCGAATCTCCTGTTGTCCAATTTTGGTGAGCCTTTGCAAATTGTAGCCTCAGTTTCCTTTTCTTAGCTGACAGGAGTGGCACATCTGCTTTGAGGTTCGATGTGCTGTGCATTCACAGGTGGTATTCTGCATACCTTGGTTGTAACAAGTGGTTATTTGAGTTACTGTTGCCTTTCTATCATCTCAAACCAGTCTGCCCATTCTCCTCTGACCTCAACAAAGCATTTTTTTCCTCACAACCACCACTCGCTGGATATTTTCTCTTTTTCAGACCATTCTCTAGAGATGGTTGTGTGTTAAAGTCTCAGTAGATCAGCAATTTTTAAACTCAGACCAGCCTATCTGGCACCAACAACCATGCCACATTCAAAGTCACCTAAATCCCCTTTCTTCCCCATTCTAATGCTTGGTTTAAATTTCAGCTAAATGCATCAAGTTGTGGCCATGTGATTGGCTGATTAGCAATTTGTGTTACCAAGCAATTGAACAGGTGCACCTAATTAAGTGGCCGGTGAGTGTATATCAGGTGCTAGGTCCACTTTAAGATTGGGTAAACGTGACATAGGTAACACTTCTTCCACGGGTACTGGAGGAGTAATCACTTCCTGACACTAGCAGTCTGCAGACACCGGCTCAGTGGGGGGTCAGTGCAGAGTAAGGGATATATGGAGGAGTGGCACAGCAGTTATATGGCAGGAAGGATACAGCTATTCCCCAGAGCGGGTCACTGTGAGTTTAAAGCTTTGTGTCAGGTGACACCATGTGTTGTAGGAGGGCAGCAGAAGAAGTGGGCACAGCGCCAGAGCCTCAGCCTTTGAGGAAAAATACAGAATTTTAATGAAAAGTATTATATGAAGGGAGGAAGACTAGGTTGTGAAATGCAAAAATAGAAGGGAAAGGGTCACCATCTTAATTTAGTCTTAGATTCCTGAAATGTAAGGTGGTCTTCCTGTCTGCTCTACTGGTGCCATTCCTATCCTCCACCTCCCTCTTCCTGCACTCACAATAAACATAACTTTGTATATGATACCACCCAGCTTAGATTTCACAATGTGATTGTTTAAAAAAATGTTTGTGTTACTTTATAATCCAGTGTTTCTCAACCTTTTTTTAGTCAAGGCGCCCTTTCACATTATGTACAATCTCAAGACACCCTAATCCAAAAAGTTAAAACAAAGCTAATAGTTTTCCATATTGCAGCTGCATCCACACCCAACATTAGAGGTGATTTATTCTTTCGACTCTGCACACAGGTACTGACTAGTATTCTAGCGTTTCTCTTCTCCCTCAGTTTCTCACCTTCTCTCTGCTAATGTAACCGGGTGACCCCAGTGCTAACAGAGAGGAGCAAACAAGGATATTGTGCATGTGCCCAATGTCCTTCTTATCAAGATGACGACATCTTTGATTGTTACGATGTCAGTGCCTGCCCCCACGTGGTACCCAAGGCTGCAAACATGCACAATATAAACCTGTGACTTGTGTAACAAAAAAGGCAGACTTGTTTCACTCACTGGCTTGTTGACAATTTTTGTGCAATTTTTAGGAATATTGCCAGGGCACCCCAAAAGAAACCTGAAGGTACACCAGGGTGCCATGATACCCTGGTTGATAAAGGGTGGTATAATCTGTTTCTTTCTGTAACTCTCCATAAAGTGTCTTGGGGCCATGATGGTTCTGCATCAGGGGACTAGCAAAAAAAAATTAAAAAATGTGTTTACAGTCTGGTTGAACAATTTCTTTAAAGTAGGGCAGCACAGTGGCCAAGCCAAGTGGTTAGCACTTCCACCTGGCAGCACTAGGGTCATTGGTTTGAATCAAAAACCACGGCACTACCTGCCTGGAGTTTGCATGTTCTTCCATGTGGCTGTGTAGGTTTCCTCTGGGTACTCTGATTTCCTCCCACACTCTGAAGACATGATGGTAGGTTAATTGGACCAAGTATGTGTATGTATGAATGTGAGTTAGGGACCTTACATTGTAAGCTCCTTGAGGGCAGGGACTGATGTGAATGTATAATATATGTGTAAAACTCTGCGTAAATTGACGTGGCTATATAAGTACCTGTAATATATAAAGTGGAATTCCAGTCTCTAACTAAAACTGCTCCCACCCCCACTTCTAACACCTATATTAACTATAGTGAAGAAGAAAGATGCTTATACTTACCTATTCTCAGGGAGCTCTGGTCAGGTTACGTGATCTTCTCAGTTGCCAACTTCAGGGGAGAGGAGGGAGCACTGACAACAGATGGAATGCATGAGTGATGACATCACCCATATGCTTACTATGGGCATCTGACCTGGGAGCCAAACACGTTAGTTCGTTTTAAGCTTACTGTAGTCAGTTAGAGCCTGGAATTCCACTTTAAGCCTTAAGCGGTTCAGGAGTTATTTGCAAAAGAGACGGGCACGATGTCTATGGCGCATCAACACTTGTCATTTATGCATCCCAATGTCGCAGTATTGGGCTTCACACATGAAACAAACTACTAATGATTAATCTTCCTTAATGGGGAAGGGAGCAATATTGTTAGAAGCAGGGCTTTTTTTCTCAGAGAATAGGTGCAGGAACTCGCACTTTCTGAGCCACCCCTTTTCGCCACCCCTTTTCTCCACCCCTACCCACCACTGAGCACCATTTCTTGGTTCCATCCCCTACCCACCTCCCAGTACTGCCCTTTTAGACAATACAGAACCAAGTATCAATCTGTGGTGCTAAGTAATCCGTAAGGAATTTGGTAATTATAACAAGAAAAGCAGTAAAATAGAACCCCTGCAGCCAGTAACAATAGAGCCCCCTCCAGCAACAATAGACCACCCCACCACAAAAAATCCCCCCCAGCAACAATAGTCTCCCAGCAGCAACAGCAGATCTCCCCAAAGCCAGCATCAATAGATTCTCCGGCAGCCAGCAACAAAAGACCCCTCCCTCAACAGTAGATCTCCCCCAGCAACAACTGACCCCCTAGCAATATAAGACCCACCCCCCAGCAACAGTAGGTCTTCCACCAGCAACAATAGACTTCCTCAGAAACAAAAGACCCCCATGCAAAAATAGATACCCTCCAGCTAGAATAGATCCCCTAGCAGTGAGTATCACTAGACCCTGTAGCACCCCCCCCAGCACCACTTGCTGTCAGTGGTGAAGGTGCCGGAACTGCGTTCCCCCGCGTTCCCACTGAAAAAAAGCCCTGGTTAGAAGCAAATATAAAGTGGCACCAAGTGCTAACAATGATGGAACCTGCGGACCCAGTGTTAGAAATTCAGTGCGGATTCACAGATAATTAGTGCCAGTCCGAAGGATTATCCAATTGTGCTTTAGATTACAGAGTCAGTTCACTACCACAATTGGGCTATATGAATCCATATTATGATGACTCTCCATCTCTTAAACTTAGATAAACATAAACACATAGAAATGGTGTAATAGCTGTATGATGCAATAGCATATAGCTAGTGTAATAGTTCCCTTCTGTATGACAGCAATTAATGACCAGGTTATAATAAGAGTACACCATAACTCAGTGGTAGCAGGCTCCTAAGTAGTGGATAGCAACAGACTTCAAATGACGCACTGAGTGTGACTAGTGAAGTATTTGCCAAGTAAAGAGTCCAGTCCAATGACTCAACACAATTACATATATTTTATGCGTAAAGGTTAATAAGTGCTGCCTGGAGGCTCTCGCCACTCTGTAATGGTTACACATGTAGCTTTGATTTAAAAACGTCTTGCTTCGCTAGTACGCCGGTTTGAATGCTTCATGCTGTTAATAGCTTCTTAATCAATGGCCATTGATACCTAGACTCTGTAATCTAAAGCACAATTGGATAATCCCACGGACTGGCATTAATTATCTGTGAATCAGCACTGAATTTCTAACACTGGGTACGCAGGTTTCATCATTGTTAGCATTTGGTGCCACTTTATATTTGCTTCTAACATTATTCCTCCCATCTCCATTAAGGAAGATTAACCATTAGTAGCTTTTTTCATGTATGAAGCCCAATATTGCGACACTGAGATGCATAAATGACAAGTGTTGATTGTCACACATTGTCATAAACAAGCCCTATTCTCTGGAATGTATGCCTATAGTCCCAGTCTTGGGTATTTGTGCTTTGTCAATTTATTTTATAATAGGCCTGTTTAGCTCAGATTGATCCGTGTGTGCATGAGTGTGTGTGTGGGGCCTCACTTATAGCGTTTTTTGTGACAACATTGTCAATATTGGGTTTTTAATTGTGGAGGTTAATTTTTCAATAAAAGTCTTTTCTATTTTTTCACAGTGTGGTTTGTTCTCCCTATACAACTTCTAGTATTACCATTGTGCTTACCTATTGCATTTTCCCTTATTGATATCAGGGCCAGCGCTACCCATGGGCAAGGTTGGTGCCGGCCTAGAGTGCTCTTCAATTGGGGGGGGGGGGGCAGACTGGGCCAGGGCTGCACATATTATGTGCGGACCAAGGCAGCTGGGCTGCTCCTTGGGCCTACGCCGCTCACCCAGCCATCTTGCGCTGGCCCGAGTGTGCTGGGCTCTGGCCATTTGCATCCCCCTCCGATGCGGTGCATTCCTATTGCCCCTACCTCGGGAATCCTCTGATCTGGTGCGGTCTGTTGTGTGAGAACATTGGTTGGGGAGGGGCCGTGCATGGTGCAGATGGCAGAGCAGTTGGTGCAGAGGTACAGCGGCTGTTGATGGACCCGTGGGGGATACCGAGGAGTGGCTGGGTGGCAGGACCCAAAAGGAGTACTCTGTGTGTCTGGTGCTGGGGAAAGCCTGATGATGGAGTCTGGAGGCCATGGAGAGGTGAGGAGGATCCACCGATGTACATTGTACTGGGGATCGGGGGATGAGTGTTCTGCGAGCAGTGCAGGGCTGTATCGAGGGCTGGAGACGTACTACAGAACTTTCCAGCCAGAGTTTGTAGAAATCAGTTGGGTTAATGTAGTGGTCAGTGTGTATAGGAATTAAGTAGGTGAGTGTGGTGGTCAGGTAGGTCAGTGTAGTAGTCGGATGGGTCAGTGTAATGGTCAGGCGGTTTAGTGTAGTGGTCAGGCGGTTTAGTGTAGTGGTCAGGTGGGTCAGTGTAGTGGTCAGGTGGGTCAGTGTAGTGGTCAACTAGGTCAGTATAGTGGTCAGGTAGGTCAGTGTAGTGGTCAGGTAGGTGAGTGTAGGAATCAGATCTGTGTACTCTCCACCCCGCCACCTCCACCGTATACATGGGCAAGGCAAAGGGGGAGGAGTCAGGTGCTGAGGCAATGGGGAGGCAAAATGAGGTCAGTGCAGTGGTCAGGTGGGTCTGTGCAGTGGTCAGGTGGGTCAGTGCAGTGGTCAGGTAGGTCACTGTAGTGGTCAGGTAGATCTGTGAAGTGGTCAGTTGGGTTTGTGCAGTGGTCAGGTGGGTCAGTTTAGTGGTCAGGTAGGCAATTGTAGTGGTCACATGAGTGTAGGAATCAGGTAGGTCTGTGTACTCTCCACCCCACCACCTCCACCATATACATAGGCAGGACAAAGGGGGTAGAGCCAGGTGAGGAGGCAATGGGGGGGAGGCAAAATTAGGTTTCGCCTAGGGTGTCAAAAATCCTTGCACCAGGCCTGACTGATGTTGATTAGTTATGGAGGTACCCCGTCCCATGGACGAATCAGTAGTCTGTGATATTTCTTTATTCCCAGGTTCTGGGTTGTGGGCTCAGCTTTTAATTTAATAAGGGCATAAGCTTTTGGATCACTGGCTCTGTTGAATGGGGGGCCGGACGTAATATAATTTTGTTATTACATTGGCCGTGCCATAAAACTGTAAAATGGCTGGCTATTAACAAATGTTTTTAATGTTTAACCCTTTTTTCAATAAAATTGTGGTATTTTTTATCTCATTTTGTCTAATTTCTGGTATCAAGATAGTCCTCAATTCCACTGGTATCACATAGCAACATACTCGGAGTAGTCCATGTTAATACCTCTTTATTTTTTTGTTTTAATTTAATATGCTTGGATACAGCACTCTGTGAACAACCAGTTTCTTTTTAAATGACCATTTGTTACTTACCCTTCTTGTGGAGAGTGTCAATGACTGTCTTCTGGACAACTGTCGAGTCAGAGTCTTCCCCACAATTGTGCAACCATGAGTCTACAATATTGAACTTTTTCACAATATTCTCATTGTCTGAGATACTGAATTTGGGGTTTTCACTAGCTGTAAGCTATAATCATCAAAATTAAAAGAAAGACATGCTTGAAATATATCACTATGTGTGCATATGAATCTATATAATATATGAGTTTTACTTTTTGAATTGAATTACTGAAATAAATTAACTTTTTGATGATATTTAATGTTTTTGAGATGCACCTGTATAACAAATCCTAGTTCCACTTCACTATCTGCATGGCTGAAAACCCAAGACCTGTTGAAGGAGACCTTCCTTATCAAAGCCAGACAAAAACAATTCATCATTAGGCAACAATATTTTGTGTAACAAGAGCGGACAGGCCACATGCTGGCTACTCTGGCATCCTACCAAAATACCTTTAATGTTATAGGCCTTGTGTCTGCCTGGGATGGCTCCGTTATCCTCTCTACAAGATATATTTATTCTAACTGAACTTATATCCTTTGATCAAAACTTGTATTATTCCAAACTCCACACTATTAATGCTGAGATTTTCTACTTTTTAGACACCCTCTTTCTTCTTGAATTGGAGGACAGAAAGCTCTTGGACTCTGATCTTACACTTACCGAACTCACGGACACCTTAAACCCATTACCTGCAAACCAAGCCCTTGGGGATAGGTAGTCTGCCGATGGAAGTTTATAAGAAATATTTGTTAGCATTACATAGTAATGTGGTTGGGTGACATAATTTACAGGCACCGCATCCCTAAGTAGAAGATTGTATACACAGGAGATTTTAATGGGATTTTATGGTGCCAATGAACCAAACAATAAATAGCTTTGTAATAAAAAATTCTCACATTTTATTGATACAACATTAAAAAAAATTGTGTTCAATACATTACAATCCTGAAACTTGTCTTTTTTTTACTTGGTCATACATGATGTAATCATAACAGGTATGATATCTGTTCCCAACGGCAGTGACATTCAACCACAAATTTGTAAATGTTGAACACAGATCCAAATTGGAGTGTTGATTGTCACCTTAAGCAAGCTGATAGCAGGCTTTTAGCAAGCTTCAAGAAGTTCTGAAGCCTGCTACCAGCTTGTTTAAAGTGGCAATCCACACTCCCATTAGGATCTATGTTCAGCATTTACAAACTGGAGATGAATGGTACTTTAAAAGCTTCACCAAAGCTTGCTAAAAGCTCTGCAAATGCTTTGCCAAGGTTTCCTGTTCACACTGCTCTTATACAGCTGAAGCTCATGTAGCAAAGCCCAGGGGGCCCCTGAGGCCTGATGGTGACCTCCAGAGTTAGGGACAGCTAACATCCTTCTGTGTAGAGTGGGTTATAAGGCATGGTGGGTGTAATGTAAGATGAAATGGTGGGTGCCAGACACTTTTGAATGCAAAAAGAGATTTATTGTCCCTTGAACAGAACTGGGACACCCTTAGGTAAATGCAATGATAATTAGCAGACTCCAAGACTTCTATAGGTAGACAGCTATACAGGTAAAGGCCTCCAGCCGGGCACCACTTCTGTATAGGTAGGACCGCTGTCTCCTATGGCAACAGTCTTGTAGTAGTTACTAACGGTAGTATATTCAACTATTGACAACACAAACAGTTCTCTGTTTACTCCAAAATCACTCACTGTGGATATTCGCTCAGTGAACTCCCAGTCTTTCGCTAGACTTCAGATCCAATAGCCATTGGATCCCCTGAACAACTCTTACACTATTAGCACTTAGCATCTTTCTCAAGCATCACCCCCGCTTCCCTACTGGGTCCCTGGCTTAGCACTCACAGATACTCTTCAAGCGTCACTTCTGCTAGTCCGCTAGGTCACTGGGTTGGCACCTACTGATGCTCCACAAGCGTCACCTCTGCTGTCCCGCTGGGTCCCTGGTTTGGCACTCAATGAAGCTTTCCCACTTCTTCACCGTCCCCGGCTGATGAGAAGACTGCTCAGGTACTGACTTCAGATTAATCACAGTGGTCTCCAGTAACAAGGTGGATGGTCCCTTTAATGGCGACAACTTCCCCTCTGCCTCAGACAATAGCTGGTTCCCTGTCCGGCTGAACCGCTACTTCTGGTTGGACTGCAGGCCAGAAGTCCCAACCCTATGCTGCTCTCCTGCTTCTGGGTAGGCATCAGACAGCCTAGCAGCCAGATTCCCCTGGGACAGGCCTTAGGCTTCTGGTCTAGCAGCCCAGGGCAGCACAACACACGTCCCTCCAGAGAGCCGTCCAGGTGGCACAGACCCCCAATCACCTGACTCCAGCCAAGAAAAACTAGGCTCTGCCATCAGGCCAAGGAACTTAAAGAAACCCCTTCCAATTGGCTGAGACACCCCAGTCATTTATAATCTGTCCTTGCTATGCCCTTGTTTTACCCAATGTCACCAGCTACCATGCCGTCTAGTGACAGAGGAGAGAAGTGCAGCAATTCCAGAATTAGCGGGAAATCAATTGATTTCCTAACAACTGGCCAAGGCAACTATTGCCTGGCAATGAAATTTGATAGCAACCCTGCCTAAACTTCAGGGTACTACATCCTCCCCCTGCCTAGGAAAACTACATCTCTGAGTTTGCAAAAAAATAATTTGAACTCTCAAGCCTGAGAGTGAATGTCCTGGCAAAAACTGGGATGGGTGGGGTAAAAGGAAAAGAAGAAAATATAACAAGACATGTGGCGTACCACATGAAATAAACAGCAGTGTAAATACATAGGCAAATGACATTTCACATAAGGGCATATAAATAGCAGATATTTTGCACACTAGAGGGTGCTACATACAAGAAATGTATTATTTACCTTGAGTAACCCCACCCAATTAGAGACTCACACAACTACCATGAGTCAACCATGAGTCAACAAAATAAATGTACCTACATTAGTTGCACACTAGAGGGTGCTACATACAGGAAATGTATTGTTTACAACATGGGTCCCCAAACACCACGCCGCGGCACACTACCGGGCTGTAGCCTCTCTGCAGCCGGGCCGCAGCGTAAAATAGCCTGGCAGGGGGATGAGAGGGCAGGCTGCATGAGAAAGCTGAGCAGGTGGCATGAGAGCCGGGCGGATGAGAGAAGCGGGCGGATGGGCAAGCAGAGATGGCATTATCTCTCTCCCCCCGCCCCGCATCACTGCTCTTCTGCCTACAGCCGGTTTCCACAGAACACCAGTGTTCTATCAGCCTCTTCAATGTAGGAGGTGCAACGGGAGCAGAGAGATGACATCGCTTCACCGCTCTCGTGCCTCTGTGCTAAATGGACCAGTGCTGCCACCAATGCAGTGACAATACACATCTGGTGGCACTGGCAGGTGGCGTGGCAAGTGAGAATCCCCATTTGGTGGCAGGCAACATGGCAGGTCAAGTGGCATGTGACAATCTGCATCTGAAGGCAGGTGACGTGGCAAGTGACAATCCACATCTGGTGGCACTGGCAGGCGACGTGAAGTGACAATTCAAATCTGGCAGGCAGTGTGGCAAGTGACAAGCTGCATCTGAAGGCAGGTGACCTGGCAAGTGGCAATCCATATCTGGTGGCAGGCAGCGTGGCAAGTGACAATCCACATCTGGTGGCAGGCAGTGTGGCAAGTGACAATCCACATCTGGTGGCAGGCAGCGTGGTTGGTGACATGCTCTGGGCTCCCACTGATTCTTGGTGAGTTGAACTATTTCATTTATTACTACTGTGTAATAATAGAAATAAGGCACTTCAATCACCCAGACAACATATGAAGCATTGTGCTGGGATGATTGAAGTGCTAACTCCAGCCATTGCCCGCAAAAAAATTGCTCACCCCTCGCGGATTGCATATGAATTGAAAGTGTTTAGGCTTGACCGCATATTGTAGCAACAATGGAGTAGGGTAGTAATATGGTGTAGGATATAAATAGACTAACTGGTTTGGGCGCTGGCTAATTTTAGTACTGTGTATTGATTGAATTCTACAGACACCTGGAGATAAGGAGAAGTCAATCCCCTCTCTACATGCCTATTGTTGACTTGTTTACACAGCATTATTGTTATCAGGAAACTGATTCAGTTGAGATTGAATCTGCTTTGTTAGGTGCAGTAAATTAAATGCAGTCTAATTGAGTTCAGTTTCAAAGTAATTAAATAAAAATACACCCAAGCCTATGTGTCCGCAAAGGACATGCTATAATTATAGCATATGTTGGTGACAAACTGCTCCGCAATATTTATATACTTATAGAAAATGTGCCATATGCCTGCTGGGTTATTGAAGAGACATTATCTTAAAGCGGGAGTCCACCGGGACTCCGCGTTTTTTTTTTTTTTTTAAAGCCAGCAGCTACAAATACTGCAGCTGCTGACTTTTAAAATAGTGACACTTACCTGTCCAGCGCGCCCGCGATGTCGGCACCCGAAGCCGATCTCTAGGTCGTCTGTCAGGTCCTGCCGCCGCCATCTTGGGTATGGGAATCAGGAAATGGAGCCTTTCGGCTTCATTTCCCGGTTCCCTACTGCGCATGCGCGAATCGCGATGCGCAATAAGGACGCTCCCCGCTGCCTCTGGGATCTGTGTGTTTCCCAGCAGGCAGCGGGGCACTTGCGGGAAGGGGCGGGCACTTGCGGAAAGGGGCGTAAGTTACGCCCCTTTCCGCAGAGAGCTATCCCGGAAGTGGGTGCAGTTACCTGGATTATCCAGGTAACTGCACCCCCCTCCCCCCTGAAAGGTGCCGATTGTGGCACCGGAGGGGGGGAGGGTTCCGATGAGCGGAAGGTCCACTTTAGGGTGGACCTCCGCTTTAATGCATTTTTTTATTTTTGGAAAAGGTATGTAAGACACATTGCCAACATATTCCTGCAACACCTTGGCACATGTGTATTCCATGCCACTAGGGCATTGACTGAATTAGTGTCATTGATATTGATGAGTTCTCAGTGTTCCCCGATAAATCAGGGTTCCCAGAACATCCCTTCTGTCAGTCTCCCCGGAGTTTTCCGTTACATCAGAGTCCACAGAGTTCCCCTTTTCATCTGAATCTACAGTTACCATTTTACATCTGAACTCGCAGAGTTCCCTTACACTGTAAGGGGGGACTCTGCAGATTTTGATGTAAGGGAGAACTCCAGGGACCCTGACATAAGGGATACTCTGAGAAACCTGATTTAAGGGGGAACACTAAGAAATCTTATGAACGGAGAGGACTCTGATGTAAGGGGGAACACTGTGGCCTCTGGTGTAAAGGAGACCTCTGAGAACCCTGATTTACTTTGGTGTACTCACTCAGAGGCAGGAGAGAGAAGCGGGAAGAGTGGAGACTTCAGTCACAGAATTTAATTGAAAGATGTCAGACAGATCATGAAGGGAAGTTGGAAATGATGGAGACTTAAAGAGGAAGTAAACCCTGATGAGTTTACTTCCTCTTTCATTCCCTGCAAAGGCAAAGCATAATGGACTACTATGCATCGCATAGTAGTCCATTATGTGTCACTTACCTGACACAGGAGCCAGCGAAGTCGCCGCTGTGCCCTGTAGTCCGCCGCATCCATCTTCTTGGTGGGGTCTCGCAGCTCCGCCGCTGTCATTCGGCGAAGCCGCGATGACGTCACTCCCGTGCATGCGCACGGGAGCCGACACGCGTGGCAGCTCCGTCGTTGAGAATGCCGCGCTCAGTGCGCCTGCGCGCCGCTGTCTACGGCGCATGCGCCGTAGACAGCGGTTCCTGTTTTCGGGCAAATATCTCCTAAACCTATATTTCTTGGACCTACAGGTAAGCCTTAATCTAGGCTTACCTGTAGGTCAAAGTGGTTTGTAAGGGTTTACAACCACTTTAAGCAGCACTTTATTAGAGTGTTAGAATCTCTGTCTTGTTTTTTAATGTTCCCTGCATCCCCATTGACAGAGTATCCCCCACTTCCTGCCCAGGTGGTGGACTGACTGAGACTCTAACCCTTCTCTACTGTATCCAAACGAATGCACCCGCTTATCGATTAGATGGGAGAACCCTAGATGGGATTCCAGCGATCAGCTGCTGAAGACAGCCCTATTGAAAGCAATAGGCTCTTGCTGGCTAATCATGCTCACTCACATGTAATCACCCGTGCAGTTAGCATATGCCTGTGATTGACCCCTGTCCATGGCCGATCACTCAAATTCGATCACTGCATGAGTGATTACATGCAAGTGGGTGCCATTAGCTGTGGGGGCCAGTATGTAGGATGGGTTTGTGTGACAGGGTGGTTGTCACGTCCTCCATGTTTCCCTCCTTGTTGGGCACCAAGCAAGGGTCACATGAGAGGCCTACCCTGGGGTGGGTTCTTCTGGTCTACACTGGGCACTTTGTACAGGGTCACTGTCATAAACATGGGGTACATTTACTTGAGCCTTACTCACAGGTAGATGGCAATTATGAATGAACGCTAGTAAACTCTCTTGATGTATTGAACATTACCACGATCTGCATTTAGGAGGGACACGCACAGCCAATGCCCTCTCAGCCTGTCCAGCATATCACCGCTACCTCCTTTCCCAGTAATGGTCACTTCACCTAACGCTTTTTCTTCTGTAACGGTGTACAGGATGAGAGCCTTGGCGGTGCAGATCTGCTCCCGTTGCTATGGGAGACAGACTGTGGCCGAAGGAGTGCTAACATCTTCCTCGATGCAAGAGACTATCTCACATGCCACACGTACACGCTTAACAACAGAGGGGGTTGGCGCAGCTGGCTTCAGCTCTCAGCCACGTTCTGAGAGCCAGCTGTCAATAAGGCAGCTGAGTGGATCCTGACAATAGCATAGCTCTCAACTGTCCCTGATTTTGAAGAACTGTCCCTGATTTGGAGCAATGTCCCTCTGTCCCTCTTTCCTCCTCATTTGTCCCTCATTTTGGTCTGATCTATAAAGATGTATATAAAATGCACTTTTTATCTATCCGCAATATTTATATACTTATAGAAAATGTGCCATATGCCTGCTGGGTTATTAAAGAGACATGATCATAATGCATTTTTTTATTTTTGGAAAAGGTATGTAAGACACATTGCCAACACATTCCTGCAACACCTTGGTACATGTGTATTCCATGCCACTAGGGCATTGACTGATACCTCCCAACTGTCCCTGATTTTGAGGGACTGTCCCTGATTTGGAGCAATGTCCCTCTGTACTCCTCATTTATCCCTCATTTTGGTCTGATCTATATAGTTGTATACAGGGGCGGACTGACCATTGGGCCACTCGGGCACTGCCCGAGAGCCCCATGCCACTAGGGGGCCCCAACAGGGTTGCCAGCCTCAGTAAAACCAGGGACAGTATGTAAAAATTGTTGTTTTTTTTACATCTGTCTCTGAAATGTCCCTTACCGACATGCTTTTGATCTAAAAATCCAGAGATTATAGCTGCCCCACCTCTCCAGTACCTTCTCAGCCAATAGAAACATGTCTGTGTATACTGTGTGATTGTATACTGTGTTTGTGTATGCTATGTGGCCCTATAATCTCTGATTGCCTGGGGGCTCCATAATCTCCTATTGCCCGGGGGCCCCATGAGTTGTCAGTCCGCCCCTGGTTGTATATAAAATGCACCGTTTCTCTATGAAAAAGTGTTTTCCGGCGCTAAACTTTTCATCTGATTTCTAAATTGCAAAAGCCAATATAAAGGAATAGTAGTGGTAAAAAAAAGCACTTAACTTAACCAATCTTGTTTTTTTGTACAATTCTCTTTTAAGGGGGAGTGGCAAGGGGTGTGTCCTATGCCTCCATACTGTTGCTGATATGTATCCCTCATTCCCATCTCAAAAATTTGTGAGGTATGCAATAGGTTAGAATCTTTCCAAAGCTTGGAGCGGCTCTGTGACATCAGCTGATAGCCGGCAATAGCCGGTGATGTGTCGAATAGTTTCCCGGCAGGGCCGGTGCTACCACTAGGCAAACTAGGCAGCCGCCTAGGGTGCACTACTGCCTAGGGGCGCCCGACCAATGGTTTCCCTCCGCGTCTGCAGGCTGCAGCTTGTAACTAACTCAGTCTCAGGCAGCTGCTTCATCTGACCGATAGTGTTATTGGAGGCGCAGCGCAGCACTGGAGCCAGCGCTAGAAGAAGCAGAGCCGATGCTTCCGGTATAGTGCCACCCCCTGTCACATAAGCATGGCAAAGGGGGTGGAGTGAGGGGTGGGGCCAATGGGGGCGGTAAAATTAGGTTTCGCCTAGGGTGTCAAAAATCCTTGCACCAGCCCTGCCCATCGGATAGCGTCCACCCTGTACTGCGCTTGCAAGGAGAAGCCGACAAGGAGAAGCCGAACATCTCCAAAGATAAACGGCGCCTGCGCAGTGAGTCCAGGTTCAAGCCCCACCATCCAAGTGGACATAGAGTTAGAATAAAAAATAGCCAAGCAAAGCAAGGCCGTGCCCGAAGAGTGGCGCGCGAATCGAGCCCGCGAGGGGCTCTGTTACTATGTGATATCGTATGTCCACTTGGATGGTAAGGCTTGCACCTGGACTCCTCTTCGTAGACTTTCAGAGTCTCCTTGTCCTCACTACTGCGCAAGCGATGCGCCTGCGCAGTACGGGGCGGACACTATCCGATGGCTGGACAGTTTTTAACAGAACACCAGCTATCAGCTGACTCAGGGTCACAGGAGAGAAAAATGAAGTGCACTCCTGGGACCTGCAAGAGAAGAATGGCCAAAAAACTTTGGCCTTACTCCTCTTTTAATAGCTCAAAGAATGACATTAATGACTTCGTCCAGCAGATGGCACTGTATAGCAGTATTTTTTTCCCCAATGACCAAGAGCCATGTCAAAATTCTTTATATTTATAGCAGGAAAACGTTTTCTCCTTCCAGAAAAACAAGAATCCAAGAAGCTATTAACTGTATTTGTTGATGTCATAACTATAAGAAAGTATTAGAGACAGTTTATTTGTAGGATCTGTGCTACTGCCTGAATAGACTGCTCTCCAGCCCATTGATTTACAGTATCTAAAGTAATTGGAAGGGAATGTTTGCTCACATGGTTTGTGCATCCAGATGTTCAGGGCTTTCTATAAACACTGGAGAAGGACATGCAGCTGGGGGTATAGAGGTTAAACATCTACGCATGAGAGCAATCATGCAAGACAGCCAAGAATAATTCCATGTGCTGCTAATACTATAAACAACATGGCTGCAGAGCAAAGCATTCTGGGAGACCCAGTCATAGTATTCCTTATGTTTCTTACCATAGACACAGAATAACGAAACATTTTATTTAGGTGTTATATAGGCTTACAAAGATTTTGGGATACTACAATCTAAAATGTTACATAGTTTCATTAAATGCAACTAAGTATAATATTCAGATTATGATATCAGTACAATCATTATACCAACAAAAAGATATCAGGATTCTCTCTAGTATGCTAGAAGAGGTATGGCTAGGATTTTTTAATAAAGTAGGTACATTTCCAGGCTTGGCTGGCAGCCAACCCTGGGTGTGTTTTAATCTGTGATGGGAGTAACTCAGGGTAGAGCTGGGTGACTCACAGGCAGCATCACCAAGACCTACTACTTCTTTCCAGAATGTTCTGGTATCTTTTGGAAGGGAAGGAGGAGAGGTGGAAATGCTTGGGGTGTTCTGACCAATCCCCAACTTGGATTGGCAGGGGGCGGGCCTCTTTAAATACTCAGGGTCAGCTCAGCTGGGGGAGAAGTTGTTCAGGGTGGAAGCTGGAAATGGAGTGCTATGCTGTCGTGGCCTTGGAGGGAGCTCCCTGGTTGGGGGGAGGGTGATTTTGGACCTGGGCTCGGGTGCAGATGGGACCTTCTAAGAACACGTGGAGGTGTCCTGGACCGGAGGCATGGGAGCAAGAAGAGGAGAGGTGGAGAGAGCACTGCCGGGCAAGACTCCAGGGAGGAACAACGGGTCGCAGCCAAGAGGGCTGGTGACTGACACACAGACAGGAGCGGACTGGGGAGGCATGCCTGGGAGGACTTAGATATTGCAGTCTGGAATGGGTGCAGAGCCAGAGGAGTGGACTGTGGTGGCATGGGCAGTGGAGAGAGGCAGCTGCAGCCAAGGGGGCTGGCAGGGCCTGAAGATGTGGTACTGGGCTCAGTAGCCACATGGACAGCTAGCACCAGGACTACCTATATATTTTTGCTACACCAAAGGGGCCCGCGGTCCCTGCCTGCAAAGGGCATTAGCTAGGGCCTTGCTGAGTCAGTGTCAGGTCTAAATCATAGTGCTAGCTGGTCCTGGAAGAGCAAGCAAGTGATGTGTTGGAGGTGTTAAGGAGAGATAAAGAGAGTGTATATAAGTTGAGTCCCGTATACTTTGAACTTCAATCAAGTGGGCATCCTATACTCCCTTACCCCATTCAAGTTTAATACCCCTCAATAGAATAAAAGCCAAAGTTCAAGGCCTGGTTTTCTGCCTGAGGTTGAATGTGAACTGTGTGCCTGGCTGGGCAGGGTGAAAGACAGACTACTACACTCTGCAGCCCTTACGGGGGTACCGCTACATGCATATTCAGTGAAAAAAAAAAGTTTTTTTGTCATTTTCCTAAATTATTTATGTTTAAAGCGTATGTTAACCCAACAAAAAAAAAAATGGATCCTGCTCCTTTAAAGCATGTCATATGGCACATTGTTTGTCTTGTGTCATTTGGCCCCCTGTAACACCTAAAAAACCTGGCTGATCCTGCCAGTTTCTCCCCTCCCTTCTGTAAACTGGCCACAGTAATCATGGCTGCTGAGCCTTGACACCATGCTCAGTTTGCGTGCCTCCATTATTCGCAGCCTGCTGTCTCTTCTCTCCGCCCTCTGTGTCATCCTCCCCCCTCCCATCCCTGCCTTTCGGCTCCTGTGTCAGGGTCCTCTGTGTTCTTCACCTATCACAGCTCCCTTTACCATAAGGAAAGCAGGCTTACTTGTACTCAGTTGCCCCCAGGACTTAAACACAATGCTATAGTTCCTGGCTACCATGCCGGGGCAGGCATGAACTGAGCAAAGCAAACAGGTATTTGCGGGTTACAGACAGGCAGAGTGGCTCAATGACGGTTCAGGGAAACGGCAGGCAAGGTTCAGAGTAGTTAGGGTCCAATCCATAGTCAAAAGGCAGGCAGAGTTCAGAGAACAGTCCATATTTGATCCGAGGTTATAAAAAGCAAATCCAAACAGCAGAGCAGGACAGACAGGGAGCTTGTGCACATATAATCACCCATCGAATTAAATTCAAAATACTAACCACCACATACAAAGCCATTCACAACTCTGCCCCCAGCTATATCACCAATCTTGTCTCCAAATATCACCCAAACTGTCCCCTCCGTTCTTCTCAAGACCTCCTACTCTCAAGCTCTCTCGTCTCCTCCTCCCACACTCGTCTCCAGGATTTCTCCAGAGCCTCTCCAATCCTCTGGAACTCGCTACCTCCACTGGTCCGGCTATCCCCTACTCTTGCTACCTTCAGGCGATCCCTGAAAACTCATCTATTCAGGGAAGCCTATCACGTCTCAAACTAATCTCCTACCACTTCCATCAGCTCATTCCCGACAGTTATAACCTTCTGTACCACCTGCCCCACCCTTTCAGATTGTAAACTCTTCTGAGCAGGGCCCTCTTAATCCTCTTGTATTTAATTGTTTTGTAACTGTATTGTCTCCCTTTTATATTGTAAAGCGCTGCGTAAATTGCTGGCGCTATATAAATCCTGAATAATAATAATAATAATATTACACACGCTATCATAAGACTGCAGACTTGGATGGCTTACATCGGATTTGATCTCCACCAAGAGACAGGCTACATCAATTAACTTGCAGGTGGACAAACAGATGGGGAGAATGCATAGCCTTAACCAGGATGCTTGAACCAGAAGCTATGATAGAGCAGGAGTGCTACATGCTCCTGGCACTCTTGCACTTTTCCTCTGTACAGGGCTGCTGTTAGAAATCACGGGGCCCTGTACAGCCTTCCTGATGCCCCCCCACCCCCAAATCTGCCTCCTATCTTCCACACCTCCCCTTGAGGTGAAGTGGAACAGCAGCACTGAGTTTATCTGCCTATGCCCCTCTGCTGATGTGATGGGGCCCAGGGAAATGTAATTTAACCTCTTGCTTACTGGGCACTTAAACCCCCCTCCTGCCCAGACCAATTTTCAGCTTTCAGAGCTGTCAAACTTTGAATGACAACTGCTACATGCTACACTGTACTCAAATTACATTTTTATCATTTTTTCCACACAAATGGATCTTTCTTTTGGTGGTATTTATTCACCACTGGGAAGACAGAAATTAAAAAAAAAAAATATATATATATATATATATATATATATATATATATGTTTCATAGTTTGTTATGAAATTTTGCAAACGGGTAATTTTTCTCCTTCATTGATATTCGTTGATGAGGCTGCACTGATAGGCACAGATAAGATGATGGGCACTGATGGGTGGCACTGATAGGTGGCACTGATAAGCACTGGTAGGTGACACTGATGTGCACTGGTAGGTGGTATCACGTTACATTCGGCTACGAACCACATTTTGCTACCTGTTGGAGTGCGCATGCGTGACGCCGCCATATACGTTCCAACAGAGGACCACTCGCGGTCTCACTTCGCTCGCCACGCTTCGGGCACTGCCTCGCTTCGCTCACCATAAATATAATCAAACTCTATGTCCACTTGGATGGTGGGGCTTTAACTTGGACTCAGGGGTGGAATGCATATGGCGGCATCGTAGCCAACTGTCATGGGTCGCCATATTTGACGAAACAGTGGCAGTGGCAGGTGGTATTAATAGGCAGCACTGGTAATGACACGCTGATTGGTGATTTATAGGTGGCACTGTGGGTACTGATAGGCGGCACTGTTAGGTGACACTGAGGGCACTGATGGATGGTACTGTGGTCACTGGGAGGTGGCGCTGGTGGGCACCAGTAGGTGACGCTGGTGGGCACCGGTAGATGCCGCTGGTGACTCTCTATGAATGGGACCGGTGTCCCTCTCGCAGCCGCTGGTGATCGGCTACCAGCGTGAGGAGGAAAAATAGCCGATTACCGGCTCTGTTTACATCACATGATCAGCTGTCATTGGCTGACAGCTGATCACGTGGTAAGGGGTCGAGATTGAGCCCTTACTCCGATCTGTGATCAGCCGAGTCTCATAGACATGCATGGGGTGCGCAGGCCGCTCAAGCACGTGAGGACGTCCTGGGATGCCCTCCGGGCAAATTAAGTCTGTGCTGTAGCTGTCTTTCGGCTATAGCGCAGACAGCAAGTGGTTAAGCCCTGGTAAGCAAGTAGGAGCAGGTTGTAGTCTAATAAAATCAATTTATTAATTTAGGCAGAAATGAACAATAAAGCTGACCTGGGCCCCCCTGTTTAGCTGATGAGTCCTGGGCCCAGTACAACAGAACCAGTTGTACTGCCTTATCAGCAGCCCTGCCTCTGTATATAAAAAACAGTCACTGCTGCTCTCTCTCTCCTTGTGCAGGGTGACTGGTCCTGTCTCCACCCCTCCTGTTGTTTTCTGCATACAGCCTGTAGTGCAGGGGTATGTAATTAGTGGACCTCCAGCTGTTGCAAAACTACAAGTCCCATCATGCCTCGGCCTAGTTCTGCAACAGCTGGAGGTCCGCTAATTGCATATTTGCTTTGATATACGAGTGCTTTGGATTACAAGCATGCTTCTGGAACAAATTATGCTCGTAATCCAAGGTACTACTGTATATAAAAAAATGTAATGCAAGCAGTGTATGTCCCTAGTCTGACCTAGTATCGGGCTCTTGTAGTCGGTTCATGTGCTGACTAGGGACATGCTGATAGGAGGAGAGAGCAGAGTGACAGAGAGATTAGCTCATCGCGGTGCTGCTTCTCCTGTTCACAGGCTGGAGTGGGTCCAGGACAATCTGGGCTCAGAGGAAGTAGGGTGAATAAAGCTGGCCAGCAAAAAGAGGACTAGTGGCAGAAAAAGTACTGAAGGGGAAATCTCTGGATTGAAGGTGAATATTGCAGAAAAACTGGTTTTGATATCTTATCTTTAATTCAGCCATTCATTTTATCTTGGTATTTTTGGCTGGAGTTCTATTTAAAGTTCAGGTACTGTGTAAAGAAGGATTGTTTTGTGTGACAATTAGTCCTCTCATCTTCTGCCATGGTCCCTTCTCCTTTATCTTGCCTCTGTTATTCCAGCCCTTTGTTGGTTGTGTACATATAAGTAAAGCTATGCATACACAGTGAGATGAGCTGTAAACAGCAGTGAGAATTGTGATTTCCAAACAGCGAGGAATGATTATGCAAGTTATCAGCTTCTCGCTATAAGAGAAAGCCCAAATCTCGCAGTTCCCGGCTGTCCCTTGGCAGTAAGAGGGATGTGACAATACATAACTCAGATTTCTGTTATCGGGATTACTGCAGACTGGGAAATTATTCAACCGAATGTCTTAACAGGGGATTAAACCTTTCCACAAGGAATGAAAGCAATCTACCTAAAGCTTTCTGGAACAATCTAATCTCATGTAAATCCATCATTTCATGGACTGTTGTAGGATTTGAGGATATCAGCTTTTATTTATAATAATCTCTGGAGGAAGCACAATGTTCTATCAATTCGAGTAGTCGAAATAGTCCAAAGCTATCGTTTGACACACCACCTATGAAAAAATGTAGCCACATCAACCCGATCAGTCTGAGGACAGAAAGTCAATCTGAAGCTGTCAATTGTCAACTGTCAACTGTTGCAGTAAAAAATATTATGCTCCAATTGGACAGCTTTCCAACTTCTAAGTCAGGGGTCTCCAAACTACAGCCTGTTGGCCAAATGCGGTCTGCTACAAGGTTTTCTCTGGCCAGCAGCTAGGGTTAGCGGTAAGCCCATTGTACTCTCACACAGGTCTCATTTCAGGCTACCAGAGGTCCCCTTCTTTCCCCCCTGCTGCACTGTCATTGCCTCCATCATTGGAGGTTAGGATCGCTAGGACTCTGATGGGGACGCTATTGTAAATAGAAACTTTGATGCAAGGGGGACTTTAATGTAAAGGGGACCCCGAGAAGACTCTAAGGGGACCTTTAGGTAAGGGAGGACCTTGATGTGACTTCTAATGTCAAGGGGGACTCTGATGGGAACACTGAGGTCAGGGGGACTTTGAGGTGATCTTGACATAAGGGAGGAATTTGATGTAGACTCTGACATGAAGGAGAATTTTGATGGGGACTCTGATGTAAGAGGAAACTGATGTAAAAGGGACTTTGATATATAGTGCACCCCAATGGGGAGACTGATGTAGGGCAGACTCTAATGGTGACACTGACATAAGGCAGAAGTTTGATGTGGACTCTGACATAAGGGAGGAATTTGATGCAGACTTGGGTTTGTACAGGAGGACACTAGTGTAAAGGGGGACTGTGATGGGGACCTTGAGGTAAGAGAGGAATTTGATGTGGACTCTGATATAAGGGTGAACTCTGATGGGCACACTGATGTAAGAGCCTGTTGGCCAAATCCAGTCTGCTACACAGTTTTCTCTGGCCCACAGGTAGGGTAAGTGGTTAATCCACAGGCTAGGCCCATTGTACTCTCACAAAGGTCTCAATTCAGGCCAGTAGAGGTCCCCTTCTATCCACACCCCTTCCCAGTCTCAAGTACCGTTTCCCCCTGCTGCACTGTCATTGCCTCCAACATTGGAGGAATTAAATGTGGACTCTGATATAAAGTAGGGATTTGATGTGGACTCTGATATAAGCATACCTCCCAACATTGTGAGATGGGAATGAGGGACACCATATGACACGCCCCCTGCCACACCCCCTTAAATGAGAATTAACCAAAAAAAAAGCTTCATTAAATCCACAAGGGCTTTTTTTTTACCACTACTATTCCTTTATATTGGATTTTAAAATTTACAAATGCAGCAATTTAGAATTTGGATGAAAAGTTTAGCACTGAGAAACACTTTTTGAAAGATAAAAAGTGCATTTTATACACAATTATATAGATCAGACCAAAATAAGTGACGAATGAGGAAAGAGGGGCTTTGTTTAAAATGAGGGACAGTCCCTCAAAATCAGGGACAGTTGGGAGCTATGTATAAGGGAGGGATTTGATGTGGACTCTGATGTAAGAGGAAACCCTGGTGTAAGAGCTGTAAGAGGGATCCCAATGGGGAAACTGATGTAGGGGGGACTTTGATGGGAACTCTGACATAAGGGTGGGATTTGAAGTGGACTCGGGTTTGTAAAGAGGGACTCTGCTGTAAAGGGGGACTGTGATGGGGTCCTTCACATAAGGGAGGAATTTTATGTGGACTCTGATGTAAAGGGGGATTCTGATGTAAGGGTGCACTCTGATGGGTGCACTAAGGTAAGGAGGACTTTGAGGTGATCTTGACATAAGGGGGAATTTGATGGAGACTCTAATGTAAGAGGAAACTCTGATGTAAAAGGGACTTTGATATAAAGGAGACCCCAGTGGGGAGACTGATGTAGAGGGGACTCTGGGGGGACCTTAAGATAAGGGAGGACCTTGATGTGGATTCTGATGTCTGGGGGGACTCTGATGTAAGAGTGGACTCTGATGGGTATTCTAAGGAAAGGGGGACTTTGAGTCGATCTTGACATAAGGGAGGAATTTGACGTAGACTCTAACATAAGGGAGAATTTTGATGGGGAATCTGATGTAAGAGGAAATTCTGATGTAAAAGGGACTTTAATCTAGCCTTGCAACATTATATCCCCACGGTAATCTCGGCAAGGGATAGATTTATCCAACTGAAATTTATTTACATGGCATTTTATACCCCCAGCACTTAGCAAAAATATACCCTGCACAATCAGATACATGCCCCAATTGCCAGCAGGCGGTTGGGAAGTACTATCATGTAATCTGGGACTGCTCGATTATTCAAAACTTTTGGGTTCAGGTACTTGCTGAGAGTAATAAGGTCACTGACCTCTCAGTATCAATGGATCCCAAGGTGCTACTCTTAGGAATTATAGAGCTGGTAACTCACTCTAATCATAAAGGACTCTTCATATTTTACATGACTTTTTATGCCAGAAAGGTACTTCTACAGAGTTGGAGATTGGCATCAACGACTGCCCAATGGCATTCACTAGTGACTGATATGGGGGGACTCTGGGGGGGCCTTAAGACAAGGGAGAACCTTGATGTGGCTTCTAATGTCAAGAGGGACTCTGATGTAAGAGCAAACTCTGATGTAAAAGGAACTTTGATATAAAGGGGACCCCAATGGGGAGATGATGTAGGGGGGACTCTAATGGTGGCCCTGACATAAGGCAGAAACTTGATGTGGACTCTGACATAGGCGAGGAACTTGATGTGGACTTGGGTTTGTAAAGGGGGACTGTGATGGGGACCTTGACATAAGAGAAGAATTTGATGTGGACTCTGATATAAGGGTGAACTCTGATGGTCACACCCATTAACCACTTCAGCCCCGGACGATTTTACCCCCTTCCTTACCAGAGCACTTTTTGCAATTCGGCACTGCATCGCTTTAACTGACAATTGCGCGGTCGTGCGATGTTGCACCCAAACAAAATTTACGTCATTTTTTTCCCACAAATAGAGCTTTCTTTTGGTGGTATTTGATCACCTCTGCGGTTTTTATTTTTTGCACTTTAAACAAAAGAAGAGTGACAATTTTGAAAAAAACACTATATTTATTTCTTTTTGCTATAATAAATATCCAATTTAAAAAAAAAAAAAAATTTCCCTCAGTTTAGGCCGATACGTATTCTTCTACATATTTTTGGTAAAAAAAAAATCGCAATAAGTGTATATTGATTGGTTTGCACAAAAGTTATAGCGTCTATAAAATAGGGACTATATTTATGGCATTTTTTAAATTTATTTTTTTACTAGTAATGGTGGCGATCTGCGATTTTTTTTGTGACTGCGACATTGTGACGGACATATCGGACACTTTTGACACATTTTTGGGACCATTCACATTTATACAGCGATCGGTGCTATAAAATTGCACTGATTACTGTGTAAATGTGACTGGCAGGGAAGGGGGTGCTGCAGGGGTTAATATGTTCCCTATGGGAGTGATTCTAACTGTGGGTGGAGGGGACTCACAAGGGGAGAAGACCAAACGGTGTTCCTCTGTACTGGAAACACACTATCGGTCTCCTCTCCTCTGACAGGATGTGGATCTGTGTGTTTACATACACAGATCCACGGTCCTGCTGTGTTTCCGGGCAATCACGGGTGCCTGGCGGACATCGCGGCACACGCGTGTGTGCCCCCTAGGCGGCCGGGAGTGGGAGGTCATCATATGACGCCCTCCCAGGATGGGAGATCCCATCTGCGGCCGTCATATGACTATGGGTGGGTAGGGAAGTGGTTAAAGAGGAGATCTTTGGGGACCCCAACATAAGGGAGGACTTTGATGTGGACTCTGATGTCAAGGGGGACTCTGATGTAAGGGGGCCTCTAATGTATGGGGCAATTCAATGGGATCCCTGATGTATCGGGGGACTCTGATGTAAAGGAGACTCTGATGAGAAAGGTGTAGACAGAATTTATTTTTGTTTGACATTTATTAGGTTCTTTCTCTGTTATTCTGAAATATATCATGCTGATTAGATTACAAAAAAAGAAGTGCCATTAAATCATATCCATTCATGTAAATTGTGTTCATTCATTTAAAAAAAAAAAAAGATTTTATTTTTTCAGGCACACACAAATATTTGTAAATTACACGATGTGGCCCTTGTACTGGAAAGTGTGGGGCCCCCTGGGGTAAACAGCACATGACACGTTTACATGGATTGCACAATTGCCTCGGTGGAGATCTGGTAAACACATGAGTGTGATTACAGGTTACAGCCCGCACATCTGGCTAATATCTCCCTGACCTGAGCTCTTTATAAGGAGGATTCAGATTTTTTCTATCACAGGGAGATTTTCTAAAGTAGAGTTATCTAAAGCAGCAAGTACACATGAACCTTTCAACCTGAACTCCTAAAAAGATAGAAAATACATACATTTTTGCAGCTCAGAATTCATTATTAAACTCATCTATGTAATTTAATTAGGGCTGTTGCTGATTAAAATTTTCGTGTTCGATTTTTTTTTTTAAATCAATTAATCAACTCATTTCGATTAATTATAAGGCACATACAGATCCAACTACTTTTAGCTGATCTCCTTGCATTGCAACTCTGCATTAGTCAGTGGTAAATGTGGTATACACTATATACAATCACCCGACACTAGTTAGTTTCCACAATCCATGACTTAACTTCACAGTTCACACAAATTCGTTTTAAATTCAGACTGTAGCACTGACGTAAGTAATTTTTTTCCACAGTAGCGTGACAATCCCTCCACCTCCGGTCTACCTAATCACTCTCACCTTATGGCATGGAACCCTGTGCAAACAGGTGGTCATGCAAGCGGGTATCAAAAGGGTTAACACAGACCATAAACTTCTCTCCCGTCTCCTTAGATCTCAGCAAGGACGCCAGGTCATGGGTAGAAAGAAAAGATCTAAGTGCTCACCATGTAAGTATAATATTTAATTTTTGTGTTCAAACACAAACTACTCACATAAAGATGATAAAAACACAGCATGTAAAGCCGACAATCGTTTTAGTTTCGTAGGGCGGCAGTGGGTGACATCATGCGTAGCTCCTCCCCTGTACGTGTTACGTTCAATCAGAACTTCAACGTCCCCGGACTCCTCCCCCCTTTCCTTCGTTAGCAGACGGAGGCACTTGGGGAAGGGGGGAGGAGTCCAGTGACGTCGATGTCCGTGATGTCACCGGATCTCCGACGGAACTCTCTGAAGATCCGGAAGCCGGCGGAGAGGTCAGTACCGATCAAAATAATTTTGATAGATCAAAAAAATGTATCGATTAATCGAGGAATTCATCTTTAATTTCCACAGCCCTAAATTTAAAGCGGGGTTCCACCCTAAAGTGGAACTTCCGCTGATTGGAACCCTCCCCCCCTCCGGTGTCACAATTAGCACCTTACAGAGGGGAGGGGGGTGGAGATACCTGTCAAAGACAGGTATTTACACCCACTTCTGGGCATAGACTCCCACGGGAGTCTATGTCATTTCCTGTCCTGCCGCGCTGTCTGCTGGGACACCCACGGGTCCCAGTGACAGCGCGGACAATTCCTATTGCGCTGCGCGACTCGCGCATGCGCAGTAGGGAACCGGGAAGTGAAGCCGATTCGCTTCACTTCCTGATTACCTCACCTAGAATGGTTACGGCAGCAGCCGAGAGCCGAGCGATCGATCGGCCTCGGCTGCCGGCATCGCTGGAACCCGGGACAGGTGAGTGTCCATTTATTAAAAGTCAGCAGCTGTAGTATTTATAGCTGCTGGCTTTTAATATTTTTTTTTTAGGTGGAATCCCTCTTTAATGCATGCTGTGTTAGCAACTGAATTAGCCTGCTACAGGGGTGGACTGACAACTCATGGGGCCCCTGGGCATTGGAGATTATGGGGCCCCCGGGGCAATAGGAGAAGATTATGGGGCCCCCGGGCAATAGGAGATTATGGGGCCCCCAGGCAATAGGAGATTATGGGGCCCCCAGGCAATAGGAGATTATGGGGCCCCTAGGCAATAGGAGATTATGGGGCCACACAGTATACACACGCACACACACACATACAGTATACACACACAGACACATACAGTATACACACACAGACACACAATATACACACACAGTATACACACACAGAATACATATACACACACTGAAAAGGTACTGGAGAGGCGGGGCAGCTATAATCTTGGGATTTAAAAAAAAAACACAGATTTTTACATAATGTCCTTGGTTTTATTGAGGCTGGCAATCTTGATGGGGCCCCTTAGTGGCATGGGGCCCTTGGGCAGTGCCCGAATGGTCAGTCCGCCCCTGGCCTGCTATCAGCATTTTGATATGCTTGTAGAGCAGAGCCTAGACTGGAGAGGCAGAATAATGCAGCACAAGGTGGCAGTCAGTCCTGTGCAAACATGGGACATTCTAATACAAGTACTGAGTACAGCGACAGAGAGAGGAGCTCATCAGTCTGCTGCTTCTCCTTCACTGTCCAGCTACAGGCTGAAGGAGGGACAAGACCTGTAAAGGTTAAGGTCACTTACCTGCAGTAGAGGAAAATCAGGTCTTCTGTCCTGCTCTTCAGACAGGGCTGTGATGTGTGGAAGAACTGTGGACATTTCAGAACTAGATGGACAGAAATACAAACCCTTAGCTGTTGGGAAACCTCAAGTGCATTCATGCCTCTTCCATTCCCATGTTGGGAGTTGGAATTAAATTCCATGGCCAAAAGACCTTAAAGTGGTTGTAAACTCTTTAACCCCCCCCCCCCCCCAAAAAAAAACCCTGTAAGATAAAGGCATAATGAGCTAGTATGCATAGCCTACTAGCTCATTGTGTATTACTTACCTGAGATCGAAGCCCCTGCAGCGGTCCTCGTTCACCGCTCCAGCGGCTGACATCTCTCCAGGGGGGGTAACTTTCGGATATCGTGGCTTGGGCAATGTGACTGGCTGGAGCCTCGATGGTATCGCACCCGCACATGCGCGCAGGTGCTACCGGTCACAGCACAACACGTGCAGTTGCTTCAGTTTTCTTAAGTGCATACGTGCGTACGTGCCGAGGACATCGGCACATGCAAATACAGGGATATCTCCTAAACCGCGCAGGTTTAGGAGATATCCAATGTAGCTACAGGTAAGCCTAATTATAGGCTTGCCTGTAGTATAAAGTGGTTGTAAAGGGTTTACAAACACTTTAAAGCTGAAGTTTAGGTATGACACATTATGCATAGTTACAGTTGTGCTCATTTAATAATATTTGGCATTAATATTGGAAATATAACTGATCATGCCAAAAAACTGTCTTTTATTTAAAGTGGCTGTAAACCCCAATGCAGATAGCTCCCAACTGTCCCTTATTTTGGAGGGACTGTCCCTGATTTGAAGCAATGTCCCTCTGGCTCTCTTTCCCCCTCATTTGTCCCTCATTTTGGTCTGATCTATATCATTGTATATAATATGCACTTTTTATCTTTCAAAAAGTGTTTCCCTGTGCTAAACCTTTCATCCAAATTCTAAATTACTGCATTTGTAAATTTTAAAACCCAATATAAAGGAATAGTAGTGGTAAAAAAAAAGCCCTTGTGGATTTAATTAACCTTTTTTGAGATTAATTCTCCTTTAAGGGGGTGTGGCAGGGGCGTGTCCTATGCCTGCATACGTTTGCTAGTAGGTGTCCCTCATTCCCATCTCAAAATGTTGGGAGGTATGCCTATAGATAAGCCTATAATAAGGCCTACCTATAGGTACTGTAAATATCTCCTAAATGTGTGCCGTTTAGGAGATATTTTTATCTTGTAGTGCGCCCATGATGTCATTGGTGCATGCACTGTGAAGAAACGGCCCTCAGTGTTGTTTCTTCACTAGCGAGGGCCGTAACTAGCAGCTCCCACACGCATGCGCAGGAATGACATCACAGACCTCCAGCCAGATCCGGAGTTCATGGCCCCAGAAGGAAGAGGGGTGAAGATTGATGCAGCCTCCAGCCGGAACATCGCAGGCTTCCTTTGCAGATGAGTGGCCCATAATGTGCTAGTATGCGATGCATACTAGCACATTATGCTTTTACTCTGCAGGGAATTAAAAAGGAAGTAAAACCCATCAGGGTTTACTTCCTCTTTAAGGATAGTGTTCATATGAAGCCATTATCACATAGTTGTTTGACTCCTTTTTAAATCATAATAATGACAGAAATCACCCTCCTAAAACTAACAAATGATCTACTTATGAGCAAAACCAATGGACACCATTCTGTACTCCTACTCCTGGACCTCTCTGCTGCCTTTGATACGATTGACCACCCCCTCCTCCTCAAAAAACGCCATGCCTTTGGTCTCCAGGATTGTACTTTTACTTTTCGCTGGTTCTCTTCCTACTTATCCAACTGCATCTTTAGCGTTACTTACAACTCTACCTCCTCCTTTCCTTTTCCTTTCTCTGTCGGGCTTCCCGAGGTTCTGTTCGTGGACCTCTCCTATTCACGACCTACACCTCCTCCCTGGGTCACCTACACCTCCTCCCATGGCTTCCAATATGATCCCTACGCCGACAGCATCCAAATTTATCTCTCTACCCCTCAGCTCATTTATTCAGTCTCCACACGTATCACTAATTTACTAATTTACTAACAGACATATCAGTAGAACCTATGGGCCAGCGGCCAGCAGGACCCACAAGCCATGGCCAGCAGGACCCACAGGTCAGTGGCCATAGCCTGTGGGGCTTGCTGGCCACTAGCCTAGGGTGACCAGACGTCCATGGTTTCCGGGGACAGTCCCCGGACTGAGGACACTGTCCCTGGATTAAATCTGTCCCCGGTTTTGTCCCCGCTTTGCAGGGCCGATCTGGGGCGGGTGCACTGCGAGCTGGGGCAGTGGGAGGGCGCCCAGGCCTGACCCTACCATGGGTCCCATTGGGCTGCCTCAGAGGGGAGGGAAGCACCGCCAGATTACACAGAGCGGGGATCTCCCACTTATCTGGCGGGCCGCTGTCATATGGAGTACCACCTCCTGGACTGGGTCTTATGATAGACAGCACACTAATGACGTCTATCATAGGAGCCATAAGCGGGAGATCTCCATTCTGTGTAATCCAGTGGCTCTCCTCTCTCTAATCCCCATGCACTGAACAGACTGCATTGATGGGCACTGAACAGACTGCATTGATGGGCACTGATGAGGCTGCATTAATGGGCACGGGTGAGGTTGTATTGATGGGCACTGAACAGACTGCATTGATGGGCACTGAAGAGGCTGAGCTGATTGGCACTGGTGAGGCTGCATTGATGAGCACTGGTAAGGCTGTGCAAATGGGCACTGGTTATGGTGAGCTGATTCTGTAGCTCAATGGGCCACTTGACTGGACTTGCCCCCCAGCCCTAAGGCTGCCAGCCCTCGCCTGGTGGATGGCCATGACTTGGTAGGTTTGCAGTTGTGCCATACTCTTTCTATTTTCAGATGATGGATTGAACAATGCTCTGTGAGATGTTTAAAGCTTGGGATATTTTTTTATAACCTAACCCTGCTTTAAACTTCTCCACAAATTTATCCCTGACCTGTCTGGTGTGTTCCTTGGCCTTCATGATGCTGTTTGTTCACTAAGGTTCTCTAACAAACCTCTGAGGGCTTCACAGAACAGCCGTATTTATACTGAGATTAAACTACACACAGGTGGACTCTATTTACTAATTAGGTGATTTCTGAAGGAAATTAGTTCCATTAGATTTTAGTTAGGGGTATCGGAGTAAAGGAGGCTGAATACAAATGCATGTCACACTTTTCAGATATTTATTTGTAAACAAATTTAAAAACCATTTATCATTTTCCTTCCACTTCACATATATGCGCCACTTTGTGTTGGTCTATCACATAAAATCCCAATAACATACATTTATGTTTCTGGTTGTAATATGAAAACATTTGGAAAATTTCAAGGGGTATGAATACTATTTAAAGGCACTGTATAGACTCCCTTTATCTGCATAGATAGATTTTTGTAAAGGTGAACTAAACTATTAAGTTGGGTTATTAAACTGACAGCAGTCTGGTTTCTGATGGCAACCACATTTAGAGACCTATGTTCCATAAAGCCCATTATCCCTCGTCTGTCAATGTGCCTGAAAGAAGTATAAATTAATTTCAATCTGTGTTGCCTATAACAACCAATCAATTTCCCTGTCACCCTTTATTTCAGCAATGGACGGTTTAAAAGGAGAATCTGACTGGTTGCTAAGGGCAACGCAGGGGGCACTACCCCTTTCCTTCTGTATACAAGGCCTGTACTGGCTGACCATGTCAACCTGTCAGATCCTAGCAGAGGGTAGAAAAGTGAAAGCAAACACTTGCTCCCTTTTCTCTGGTTTTTATACAAGGCACAGTGCGTGCCATAAAGCACCGAGCGAAATCATCTGGCTAATAGTCATTTAATGGTACAAGTTGTGAAGCTCTAACAGGAAATGCATGACATTCCTGTGTGCTCCGAGTACATTTATTGCTCTGCGTGGAGCCAGTCGCTGTGTACATGGCTGTACAACAAGGAGACTAAAGACTACTGCTTCGTAGACTGCGTACACACGATCGGAATTTCCTTCGGGAAATGTTGGATGTGAGCTTGTTGTTGGAAAGTCTGACTGTGTGTATGCTCCATCGAATATTTGTTGTCGGACTTTCCGCCAACAAATGTTTGCTAGCAGGTTCTCACATTTTTAAAAGTCTGATCGCGTGTACACAAGTCCGTCGCACAAAAGCTCACGCATGCTCGGAATCAAGCAGAAGGAGCCACACTGGCTATTGCACTTCCTTTTTCTCGGCTCATTGTACGTCTTGTACGTCAGCGCGTGCTCACGTTTGTAATGGTTGGCCAACATTTGTGTGATCGTGTGTATGCAAGACAAGTTTGAGTCAACAACCTTCAAACAAAAATCCATGGTTTTGTTGGCGGAAAGTCCGATTGTGTGTACGGGGCAATAGACTTACTATGGGGCTTCCATTGTCGGCTGTGTCTTCTGCACCCCCCTCCACAGTGAAGCCACAATCGACAGCTCAGCGTGCGATTGGTAAAGATCGGCGGGGCGTCCTCCTGCCAGAACACAACAGCTCAGCGGGGGGAGATTGCTGAACTAATCTCGCATGGTTAGTACAGCGGCTCAGAGTGAAAAAAAAAAACTGTTAGCACTTGTACATACGGTCGGACATTCTGACAACCAAATCCGTTGGATTTTGTCCGACGGATTTTGTCCGAAACTGGTGCATACACACAGTCGGACAAAGTTGTCAGAAAATCTGATCGTACATAACGTGATGACGTTATTTCGTTAGGACGGGACTACGTTCAGGCTAGTAGCCAATAGCTTTGGTCTAGGAATTTGATCTGAGCATGCGTGGCACTTTGTCTGATCGGAATTCTCTACACATGATCGGAAAAAGTCCGATCGGATTATAGCCCAGCTGGAAAACTTGGTCCGTCGGATACTCCGACTGAAACAGTCCGATGGAGCCCACACACTGTCGGATTATCCGACAACACGGTCCTATCGGACATTGTCCATCGGAATGTCCAACCGTGTGTACAAGGGCTATGTGTGTACCCAGTTTTATAAACATATCTTCCAACTATTGTTTGAATTCAATTTCCCAATGTATTATATATATATTAATAAATTGCATTTCCGACTATTAATTAATTGAGTATTTTTTTTTTCAAATGATCGTGACGCAGAACATCATGTGAATATCCCAATCTGTTTGGGGGGAGGGGAGCTAAAAACATGGCTCAACTGCAAATTTTTATTGGCCCAAACCATCTAAAGATCCAATGGTTGTCTTCTGTCTACGCACAGATAAGGACCCAATGTGCTCTGTAAAGCTCTGTGGACAATACTTTATAATGTATAAAATAAATAATCCGATGTCACATTCTTTCTAGCTTACAACAGCTTACTTTTTGCTATTTTTGGTGGATGTTTCTCCTTATTTGAGAACCCTGAAAAATGTCTATATTGTTTCCCCCTATATCCTCCATCCTGTGTATAGAACAATCTTAGGAAGAGTGTGCACTGGGTGTGGGCACCACGGTCAGGAGACACTTTGAAAGAGAGCTCAAATGCAAAGTGGTGCGATTTTAGTCATTTTGGATCGCTTTAAGGCTAAAAGGGCCGGGGGTGCAATTTTAGACCACTTTCGACTTAAAAGGGCTGGGGGTGCGATTTTGGTCATTTTGGACTGCTTTCAGGCTAAAAGGGCCGGGGGTGCGATTTTGGTCATTTTGGACCGCTTTCAAGCTAAAAGGGCTGGGTATGCGATTTTGGACCACTTTCGAGATAAAGGGGCTGTGGGTGCAATTCTGGTCATTTTGGACCTCTTTTGGGCTAAAAGGGCCGGGGGTGCGATTTTTGATCACTTTCGACATAAAGGGACCAGGGGTGCGATTTTGGTCATTTTAGACCATTTTTGAGATAAGGGGGCTGGGAGTACGATTTTGGTAATTTTGGACTGCTTTCAGGCTAAAAGGGCCGGTAGTGCCATTTTGGACCGCTTTCGAGAATAAAGAGGCCAGGGGTGCGATTTTAGTAATTTAGGACCGCTTTCGGGCTAAAAGGGCCGGGGGTGTGATTTTGGTCACTTTGGATCGCTTTCAGGCTAAAAAGGGCCAGGGGTGCGATTTTGGTCATCTTGGACCGCTTTCAGGTTAAAAGGGCCAGGGATGCAATTTTGGACCCCTTTTGAGATAAAGGGGTTCAGGGATGCAATTCTGGTAATTTTGGACCGCTTTCAGGCTAAAGGGCCAGGAATGCAATTTTGGACCACTTTTGACATTAGGTGCTTTCGGGGGTGCGATTTTGGCAATTTTAGACCAATTTCGGGCTAAGAGGGCCGGCAGTGCAATTTTGGTAATATTGGACCATTTTCAAGTTAAGAGGTCTGGCAGTGCTATCTTGGTCATTTTGGAAAAATTTCGGGATAAAAGGGCCGGAAATGCAATTTTGATAATTTTGGATTAATTTTGGGCTAAAAGGGCCGGCATTTTGGTCATTTTGGAGCATTTTTGGGCTAAAAGGCCAGGAGTGTGATTTTGGTCATTTTGGACCAATTTTGGACTAAAAGGGTGCGATTTTGGTCATTTTGAACCATTTTCGGGTTAAAAGGGCCAGCAGTGCGATTTTGGTCATTTTGGACCATTTTTGAGTTAACTGGGCCGGGGGAGTGATTTTCAACCATTTCCAGGCTAAAAGGGCCGGCAGTGCAATTTTGGTCATTTTGGACCCATTTCGGGCTAAAAGGGCAGAGAGTGTGATTTTGGTTATTTTGGACCATTTTCGAGTTAAAAGGGCTGTCAGTGTGATTCTGGTAATTTAGGACCAGTTTCGGGCTATAAGTGCCGTCAGTGCAATTTTGGACCAATTTAGGGTTAAAGGGGCTGAGGGTGCAATTTTGGTTATTTTGGACTGCTTTAAGGCAAAAAGGGCTGGGGGTGCAATTTTGGACCATTTTCGAGATGAAAGGGGTGAGATTTTGAAAATGTTAGACAAATTTTGGGCTAAAAGGGCCAGGAGTGAGATTTTGGTCATTTTGGACCAATTTCGAGCTAAAAGTACCAATACAAAAGTAAAATTTTGTTCATTTTGGACCATTTTGGAGTTAAAAGGGCCGGCGGTGCGATTTTGGTCATTTTGGACCTTTTATGGGCTAAAAGGGCCAGCAGTGTAATTTTCATCATTTTGGACCATTTTTGGGCTAAAGGGGCCAGCAGTGCGATTTTGGACCATTTCTGAGCTTAAAGGGCCGGCAGTGCGACTTTGGTAATTTTGAACCAATTTCAGGCTAAAAGGGCCGGGGTGCGATTTTGGTCTTTTTAGACCTCTTTCGGGCTTAAAGGTCTTTTTTGGACCATTTGAGATAAAGGAGCCGGCGGTGCAATTTTGGTAATTTTGGACCATTTTCGGGCTAAAAGGGCTGGCAGTGCGATTTTGGACCGTTTTCCCATTAAAAGGGTCGGGGGTGTGATTTTGGCCATTTGGGACTATTTTTGAGTTAAATTGTGCAATTTTGGTAATTTTGAACCATTTTTGAGCTGAAATGGCCAGCAGTGCGATTTTGGTAAATTTTGGACCCATTTCGGGCTAGAAGCACCAGGAGTGTGATTTTGGACCATTATCTAGTTAAAAGGGCCAACAGTGTGATTTTGGTCATTTTTGAAAAATGTTGGGTTAAAGGGGCCGACTTTTGGAACTTTTGGACCATTTTCGAGTTAAATGGGGCAGCAGTACGATTTTGGTCATTTTGGACGAATTTTGGGCAAAAGCAACACAGCTGCGGCATGTGTACACCCCCAATCCCTGCCTTTGCAACAAAAGAAGATAGCAGTTGGGGGGAGGTAAACGCACATCTCACCCCCCAAATGCTAGTGTGAACAAGTCCTTATAGCATCCAGTGTAGCCAACTTTGAATGCAGCAAGCTATCTTTCCGTGGACGCCTGTGTAAATGTAGCCTAAGTCCCCTTTTACCCTTGTGCTATTTTGCTGCAATTTTGCTGCAACTTTGATGCGGTCCCAAGTCGCAGGTCAAGTTGCACTGGTGTGAAAGGGACCTTACTGCACCTCTTCCCATCAATCACAGCTAGTGAGCCAATGAGGGGACTATGGAGGGCTGGAAGCTCTAACGCAGGCTGGGTAGCACTGGGATCGGCTGGCTGGCACTATGGGAGGTTAGGGGGCACTGTGAGAGTGACACTGTTGGAGGTTGGGGGGACTATGGAGGGCTGGAAGCTCTAACGCAGGCTGGGTAGCACTGGGAGAGGCTGGCTGGCACTGTGGGAGGTTAGGGGGCAGTGTGGAGGCTGAGGGCTCGCAGGGGACCCAGGGGCACTGTGGGCCACTATGGATGCTTGAAAGGCGCTATGGGAGCTGGGAAGCTCTATGGAAGGTTAAGGGATCTGCAGCTGGTTGGAGGCCCCGGAGAGGCCCAGGGGTTGAGAACCACTGAAGTAGGTACGTAACTACAATGTTTAGAAAGGCATCATCAATGGCAGCTGAAAATTGCTTGTGATCATGTTCGATGTGTGACCTTTTTATCTTCTATGTGACCCGGCCGGGGTCTTAGCAAACAGCTTTTTGTGTACAAAACAGATTTCTAGATGTTTTCTGTCCCAACTTTGGATAACTGATAAAACATTTCTCCATCATTTTTGTCACTTTTGCAGCAATGAAGATAAGTCTCCTAACAATAAGAAATCCACATATGTATGTCCACATCCGACTCCACGTTTGAAATAGACCCCACAAATAAGCCATTGCTCTCAGTCATCCATCAGTGGGGGGGGGGTGGGGGCACTGGGGGGGGGGGGGGGTTAACTAGTGCATGTCATTTGAACAGCTCTTCAACTAGTAGCTGTAGAAAAAGGAAAACTGTTGAATGTGGCGGGTTTGGGAAGAAAGGTCATGCTGGGTTCATTTGTCATGTGATTGCAAGTTTCGTACTGACTGACATTCTTGAAATTTAGGACTCCTTAATGCATGCAGCAGCCCTTAACATTCCTCTGCAAAGCAAATCTGCAGTCGATCACCTTTCAGAAGTGTTTGACAGGCGGTGAGGAAGCAATATATCACCTCATTACTGCACCCTGAAAATAATGACCCACCATGCCACAATTGCCTGCATTGCGTGCAGTTGCAGGGTGGTTATGGTGTGGTAGGTCGCTATTTTCAGGGTTGAAACAGGTACCTGGGCTTTAATACCTGCTGCACTGTGACGGGATCTGTTCCCTGCTGTATTCCGTGGACATAGCGGATGACAGATCAGTGTACTGGCCCACTGTCTGTACCATGTAATTACTGTGACCAATCACAGCAGATCACATGACAAAGGTACACAATGGATGGCTTCAATTCATGCCATTCTTTGTGTACCATTGTGTTGATCTCGGTGATTGGTCGCGGTGATCACATGGTACAGACAAAGCCAATCACAGCCCATCTGTACCATGTGATTGGCTTAGTCTGTACCATGTGATCACTGTGATCAATCACCGAGATTGGTCACGGTGATCACATGGTACAGACAAAACCAATCACAGCCCATCTGTACCATGTGATTGGCTTTGTCTGTGCCATGTGATCACTGTAATCAATCACCAAGATCAACACAATGGTACACAATGAATGGCATGAATTGAAGCCATCCATTGTGTACCTTTGTCATGTGATCTGCTTATAGCAATGAATGTCCCTATGATTGCTTATAACAATGAATGTCACTGTTTTAAGCAACCATTTTTTTCCCAATGAAAACTATTAATTTAGTGTTCACTATTGTGATTAGCTGTGATTGGCCACAGCTAATCACGATAGTGAACACTGAATTAATAGTTTTCATTGAGAAAAAATGGTTGCTTAAAACAGTGACATTCATTGTTATAAGCAATCATAGTGTGTAAAAATATTTAAAAATCCTGATCAACTCCCCAGAGTAGTACAGTGTTACTATAGTATAAAATTAATAAAACAAATATTCAATTTTATTTTTAAATGTTATTAAAAAAACATATTCTTGTTTTTTTTTGTTTTGTTTTTTATATACTGTCAGCAATTAATGTCCCTGATCACCGCCACCAGTTATATGATGATGCCGTACAGCACTGGTGACAGTATGTAAAAAAAAAAAAAAAAAATGTGGAAAGAAACAATTGTTAGATTTCTTTATTTGCCCAAAAATTGTGACAAAAAAATTACAACTTTAAAAAACTAGCAACACCTCTTACTAAATACCTTGGACTGTCTACTTTTTCCAAAAAGGGGTCATTTGGGGGTATTTCTACTGTCCTGGCATTTTCGGGGGTATCAAGAAATGAGACCGTCAGTACATCAGGATACCATAGTTTGTAACATTCCTACAGACTAAATATTATACACTGATTTGGGTTATTTTCACCAAAGAAATGTAGCAGTATGCATTTTTGGGCTAAATTTATGGAGAAAGATTATATATTTGCAAACTTTTAACACAGAAATGAAGAAAAACATGTTTTTTTTTCAAATTGTGAGTTTTTGTTATTTTTTCATTAATTTAGCAAAAAAAAAAAAAACCAATGGTGATTAACCACTTGACCACTGGGCACTTAAACCCCCTTCCTAACCAGACCAATTTTCAGCTTTCGGTGCTCTCACACTTTGAATGACAATTACTCAGTCATGCAAAACTGTACCCATATGAAATGTTTGTCCTTTTTTTATAGAGCTTTCTTTTGGTCCTATTTAATCACCGCTGGGTTTTTTATTTTTTGTGCTATTAATTAAAAAAGACTGAAAATTTTGTAAAAATAAATAAATAAATTCTTTGTTTCTGTTAAAATTTAGTGTAGAGTGTTGGCAGAGTATTGGCGAGTATTGGAAGAGTATTGGCGAGTATTGGCAAGTATTGGCAGAGTATTGCAGTATTGGCAGAGTATTGCACAGTGTTGCAGAGTATTGCACAGTGTTGCAGAGTATTGGCAGAGTATTGCACAGTATGGGCAGAGTATTGCACAGTATTGGCACTGAGCAGCGCTGTGGGCACTACACATCCAGCCCACAGCGCTGCTGCCAGGAACCAGCCTGACGTGACGCCGGTTTGTTTACAAATGATGGAGCGATCACGTGGTAAACGGCCGCTATCAGCGGCCGTTTACCGCGATCCTCTGGACCCGGCGGTCACGGATGTTCCCGGGTGCGTGCCTCAGGGGGTGCGCGGGAACAAGATTCTGTGTTGACGTCCCACTGACATCCACCCAGAATAAGCCGAACGTGCTGTAGCCGTCTTTTGGCTATGGCCCGGTTGGCATGTGGTTTAATACCATCAAAAGCAAGCTCTATTTGTGTAAAAAAAAAAAACTCTTTCATATGAGTACAGTTTTGCATGACCGCGCAATTGTCATTCAAAGTGCGACAGCGCTGAAAGCTGTAAATTGGCCTGGGCAGAAAGGGGGTTAAAGTGCCTGGTATTGAAGTGGTTAAAATAATATTTAGCAAGCGTGCCATGAAGATCCTTGTGCAGATACGTCATGTTATGGGGTGACTACGCACTGTTATTCTGTATTGTCACCCTGTCACATACAGTTCCAGCAAAGACAATAAGTGGCTGTGTAGACGTATGTTGTGTAGGCATGTTCTACCATTGTGATACTCAGGATGCCCTCCCTGAAAAGTGCCTGCAGCCATCGCTGACAGAGGAGTATTTATATAAAATAAGGATTAGCAGCACTGGATAAAAGAAAAGTGAAAACGAATTTAGACAGAACAAACATGGCAGCTGTTTATAATACACAGAGCTTTAGCAAACTAAAATGTTATCTAGTTAGACTAGCCATACACACATACACAGTTAGAATTTCATTGGAACATGGATGTTTTTAAATGTTTGTTACGTTTTCAAAAGGCCAATTGAAAAAATATGACAATCATTTTCAAAATGTAGCGACAGAAAAAAAAAAAAAATCGAAGGAGAAAGATAAAAAACATTGTCGTTTGCTGTCTGAACAAAACAAATTCTGCTTTTCAGAGCTGAAAGATCCTGTGTAAGTTCTGCACTTTGAATGGATGTAGGAGGTAGATTGCTGTAGATCAGGATATGCAATTAGTGGACCTCCAGCTGTTGCAGAACTACAAGTCCCACGAGGCATAGCAAGACTCTGACAACCACAAGCATGACACCCAGGGGCAGAGGCATGATTGGACTTGTAGTTTTGCAACAGCTGGAGGTCCGCTAATTGCATATCCTTGCTGTAGATGAACAGGTACAACTTATGTAAGGTGATGTGTTTTATCTCCATGTATCACCTGAGGACAGTCACTTTCCTGGGTATATACAACCACTTTAAAGCAGTATTAAACCCAATATAACAAAAATTGTATATATTGCAGTTTACCAAACCGTAAATGTGGTGGCTGCACTTGTTTTTTTTTTTTTTTATATAAGCTTTTTTCCCTTTATTTTTGCCTGTTGGTCTAGCTAATAACACACTTGGGTGTCTCCATTCCACTGGGGGAGCAATGGAGACACCTTTGGACAGCAGCACTGTCAGTCTGGGAACAGGGTAGCCCATGTGATGAAGGCTTTATTATATGGACTGATAAATGAAAGCCAAAATTCAAGCCAGAAGTGGCCCTGTCAGCTCCACCCGAGTCAAAGACATTAGATCTTTCATTTAACTTTTGTTAAAAAAGTCAGTTAAAAAAATTCTTGCCCAAACAGCGTATAGGCAGGTGCAGTGTACTTTCTTCAGTGCAGGTGGCGCGCAACTGCAGCGGCATTGCAGAGGGAGAGGAAGTCAAGAGGAACACGATTCCTCTATGGCTTCCTGGGTCACTGGGGAAGCTTTCCAGTTGGATGCTGCGGCCCCATGTTACTCTGGTGGCCATCTTGGGTCAGGCAGAGCCTATTTTTGACCCTGCCTCCCAGGCTTGGAGCACATTTTACATGTGGGTAGTGTAGAGACAGGTCATCCATCAGAAAGGGACTGTGAGAAGCAGTGGGGAGAGGTTCCGGACGAGTAGGGAAAGGAGGGGGACACGCCGTCTTTCCTGGAAGCTTTCCCATTTGGGCACAGACCAGCCAGGCCGCATTTGATCCCTCAAGACAAATGCTGTCATATCAGAGACCTGCTCTGCTACACATTGCTGTTACTTCCTGTAAGTGTTTCCAGTCGGGTGCCTCCCCGCTGGGTTTTTTGTGAACTTTAACAACAATATAAGTTCTATTTCTGCAACCGCACTCTGCATATTCACTGCCGCTGCACCACACTGCACCCCCTCACAAGCGCTTGCATTGGGGTTGACACTTTTTCTTCAAGACAAACCCAAACACTGAAGAGGCACACAGTATTTAAATTTTTTTTAGTATACACTATAGGATTGTAAGAGAGCTGGTACCACCCTTTTGGGCACTCTAAAGAGAATAGCAATGTGGTGCACATAGTGCTTCTTCACCCTCCTGCCGAGCCCTGTTCCCAGACACATTCCTGTCTGAATAATGATTCAAAACCCGGACTGTCGGGATGAATCCCGGACAAGTGACAACCATAGCCTGTATCTATCCAGACGTAAGTGCTATTCGGGTATTTTGACAGCTGCAGGTGCCGGCTGTCATAATACAATAGTTGGTGCTGCAGATTTGTCCATCCAAACTGATTTCTTTACATGTACAGTATAACCAGCATGAGTATCTACATCTAGCCAGTGGCAGCTGGTGGTACTTTTTTATGGGGGAGTGGCAAATGGTGACACCACCCAAGTCCAGTTGGTCGGTCGGCTTCAGAGGACTTACCCCATCTATGGTGGACAGTGCTTCTTGCGGGCTTCACTGGCAGCTTCCCCTGCTCTGCATAGGCATTGCGGCGGCAGCTTTTTGTCCTTCCCCTGCTTTCAGCAGGCATCACGGTGGTGACAAGCAGCTTCCCCTTCCCCTGCTCTCCACGAGCACCATGGTGGCAGCTTCCCCTTCCCCTGCTCTCTGCGGGCATCACGGCGGCAGCGGCGGCTTCCCCCACCTTCCCATGCTCTCCGCAGTCATCATGGTGGTGACTTTCCCTTCCCCTGCTCTCCGTGGGCATTGTGGCAGCTTTCTTTTCCTCCCTCCTCTTCAGCGGCCTATCGGGACTCTTCTCCTTTCAGTCAATCAGTAAAAGGGTCTCAGACCTGCTTTCTGATTGGCTGGGAGGGGGATCAGTGTTTCATTAGCGAATATTAATTTGCTATTGTAACACACCTGGGTGCTCTGCGCCCTGAGCCATCCCTATTTTGAAGCCTCTTAGAGCCTCTGGCTCTAATCAGGTGCTTCAAAACAGAGCAGCCGCCACTGCATCTAGTATAAAGAGGAACTTCAATACTCTTAATGCTGGCCCCTAATCCCCTCACTGGCGCCGCAATCTTTGAATGTTCATTTTGTACGCAGGTGCTCCAAAGGAACGTGCATGCACATACAAACAGGGACCTCCTTAGTTGGGCTGCCTTTGTACATGTATGGGTCCTGAAGGGCAGGCAGGGCACTTCACCACATCTGCGTATGAGTGGCATCAAGCGCAACACCATTCTCTTCTAGGCAAGAAAGGAGGAAGTTACAAAAAAGCTGAAAGCATTAAAAAAAAAGGGGGAGGGGGCTGGAGTCAAGTGCAAATAATTAGTTTTTTTTGGGGTGCAGGTTTGCTTTAATTTTGTGCGGGGTTGCCTTTAGATATTTACGAAGTACTTTTAGGTGCCAAAAGTATTCTGGCCCCAGGCGGTGACTCAGGGAAGTCCTTTTCAGCGCAGTCAGAGTTGGTGACGACACTCGGGTTTATTAAACGGCAGTGCTGAGTCAGCCCACACACACGTCAACTCCTTAAAACTCCAATTAGAGGATTCATTTTGGTGATTGAGAAAGTTTCCGTCACTCCCTCCTATTCCTTCCATGTCATCTTGCTGCAAAGATCTTCGTCAGATCCCTGGATTCTTTCCGAGGCCCAAGGCTGTGACGGCCCCACATGCCTCGGCAGCCCAACTTCTGTAAATTCCCATGATATGAATACAGATGGGCTGGTCTGAAGCTGATACCAGGCTATTGTACCTGCTGGCAGCCGCACTGCCTGGGCAGACAGTTTACAGCTGACAGCTGTTCTTCATAATGACAGTCGTTTTATTGGGCCCCGTTCACACTGAGGCGCCTCTAAACTGCCAGTAAAACACGGATCGCTTTTGAAGAGCTTTTCAGGAGCTTTTGAAGAGCTTTCCAGTCATTTCAATGGAGAGGGGCGTTTTTTCACCGCCCTGCCAGCACACTGCCCCAGTATGAAAGCATTCATTGATTTTAATGGAAATAATTTTTCTTGAAATTTTCAGGCGCTTTATTTAGCGTGAAAGCGCCTCAGTGTGAAAGGGATCCTATAGACGGGGCTCATAAATAGCGGTGGCTTCAAAAACGTACACCCAACGAGGCTGCTCAAAAAAAACCTGCTGGTTTACTAAGGCTACTTTCAGACTGGGGCGGGCTTTACCGTAGTTTTAGCAGCGCTATTCGGCATGTTAACCCCCGCTAATGGCCGAAAAAGGGTTAAAACCACCCACAAAGCGCTGCTGCAGCGGCGCTATGTTGGCGGTTTGGCGGCGCTGCCCCATTGTTTTCAATGGGCAGGGGCGCTTTAGGAGCTGTTTTTTACTGTTCTGCAAGCGCACCGCTCCAGTGTGAGGCTCTTTACAGGTGCTATGCAGGCGCTATTTTTAGCGCTGTAGTGCCTGTAAAACGCCTCAGTGTGAAAGTAGCTTAAATATTAAGGCTACTTTCATACTGGGGCGGGCGTCAGCGGTAAAACAGCGGTTTGGTGGTGCTGCCCCATTGTTTTCAATGGGCAGGGGCGCTTCAGGAGCAGTGTATACACCGTTCCTACAGCGCTGCAAAGGTGCAGCTTGCAAGACTTTTTTTTACTGTCCTGCAAGCGCACTGCTTCAGTGTTTTAGCCCCCGCTAGCGGCCGAAAAAGGGTTAAAACCGCCCTCAAAGCGCTGCTGCAGCGGCGCTATGTTGGCGGTTTGGCGGCGCTGCCCCATTGTTTTCAATGGGCAGGGGCGCTTTAGGAGTGGTGTATGCACCGCTCCTATAGCGCTGCAAAGATGTGGCTTGCAGAACTTTTTTTACCGTTCTGCAAGCGCACCGCTCCAGTGTGAGGCTCTTTACAGGTGCTATGCAGGCGCTATTTTTAGCTCTGTAGTGCCTGTAAAACGCCTCAGTGTGAAAGTAGCTTAAATGCAAGAATATTAAGGCTACTTTCATACTGGGGCGGGCGTCAGCGGTAAAACAGCAGTTTGGTGGTGCTGCCCCATTGTTTTCAATGGGCAGGGGCGCTTCAGGAGCGGTGTATACACCGTTCCTACAGCGCTGCAAAGGTGCAGGTTGGAAGACTTTTTTTTACTGTCCTGCAAGCGTACTGCTCCAGTGTTTTAGCCCCCTCTAGCGGCCGAAAAAGGGTTAAAACCGCCCTCAAAGCGCCGCTGCAGTGGCAGTTTGGCGGTGCTGTCCCATTGTTTTCAAAGATGCAGCCTGCAGGACTTTTTTTCCCATCCTGCAAGCACACCGCTCCAGTGTGAAAGCACTCAGGCTTTCACACTGGAGAGGCTCTTTCCAGGTGATATGTAGGCACTATTTTTAGCGATGTAGCGCCTGTAAAGCGTTTCAGTGTGAAGGTAGCCTTACTGACGTTAATGAGTAAAATTTGGTGCTGAGATCACTATTTTTTTGCTGGCTGCTTCCACACATTTATATACATTTTATATATATTTACTACACATATTTTTTGCTTAGTACTTTTTTCCTACACATCTTTTATTAGTGAGGTGAAGCGCATTAGTACTTTTCATTTATACTTACTGACGTTAAAGCGTCTGATATTCCAATTTTTGATAGATGCTGAAGAGTTAAGAAATATGAAAGTTTACACCTTATCCTATAGACTAGTTGACAATTTTCACAGCCCTCTAAAAAGTAATCAGCGGTGGATCACCTTTTAGATGGCAGTTGACAGGCCGCTGGGAGGTGAAAAGTCTGCACCACTGCACCACAACAGTGTGCATTACATGTGGTTGCAGGGCAATCGCGGCATGGCACCATTTACTTGAATGGGTAGCATTTGGTGGTGGTACTGCCCACCAAACTCCAGTGATTCTTACAGCAAGCAAGCCAAATAATAAGGAGGCACGTGTGCATGCGTGCTCCCAAGCCGGGCTGTGTACATCCAGCAGCACCAGTAAGAAATGGCCCCCCCTGCTCCATCCTCACAAAAGCTTGATTGGGGTCCACAGCCCTTAGCAGAAGCTGGGGGAGGGGGGGGGGGAGTGGGCGTGCTGGAACCAGATACAGTGGCATGGAGCTAGGGAACAGGGAAGAGTTTTATTGCACAGAAAGGTCACTTACTTTCTCCTTTGGCAGTTGTATCCCCCCCAGGCACTGCCAGCTTCTCCCCCTTTCTTGTGCCCCCTGCAGCAAATCCATATCTCCCAACTTTTTCAGATGGGAATGAGGGACATCTTAGTTACTTAGTTAGTAAGGTTGAATAAAGACACCAGTCCATCCCGTTCAACCTGAGTGTCTACAATTGTCCCTATCCCTGTACATTGCACACTCACATTGGTCCCTACCCTTAAGGAGCCCACAATCCAAGATCCCCATTCATATACTAGGGCCAATTTGGACAGAAGCCAATTAACCTACCTGCATGTCTTTGGAGTGTGGGAGGAAACCGGAGTACCCAGAGGAAACCCACGCAGGCACAGGGAGAACATGCAAACTCCAGACAGGTAGAGTTGTGGTTGGGATACAAACCAGTGACCCTTTTTACTGCTAGGTGAGAGTGCTAACCACTACACCACTGTGCCGCCCTACATCTATCAGCAAAAGTATGCAGGCATAGGACACACCTCTTGCCACGCCCCCTTAAAGGAGAATTGTACCAAAAAAACAAGATTGGTTAGACCCACGAGTCCTTTTTTTACCGAAGGTATTCCTTTATATTGGCTTTTGGAATTTACAAATGCAGCAATTTAGAAATCAGATGAAAGTTTTAGCGCTGGAAACACTTTTTTATAGAGGAAAAGTGCATTTTATATACAATTATATAGATCAGGCCAAAATGAGGGACAAATGAGGGACAGAGGGGACATTGCTCCAAATCTGGGACAGTCCCTCGAAATCAGGGAAGTTTGGGAGCTATGGCAAAACGGGTGCTAAGGAGGCAACCGAGCATGTGTGCACCCAAGCCGGGCTGTGTGCATCCATAGACACACGCAGCGCCGGTAAGCCATGTCCCTCTGCCTCCTCACAGAAATTTGACTGAGATGAGCCTATGGCTCTGTTTCTCTCAGCAGGACATGAGGGGAGCCATGCTGGAACCAGAGATAGCGCTGGAGCAGTGACAAGGAGGTAAAAAAGTGTTTTGGGATTGGGGGGAGGGAGGATGTTAGGATAGGTAGTGGCTGTGGTGCCTGGTGCTCAATTTTCTTGAGGGTGGGGGCAGCCTGCAGCCTCCTCAGCCAGCCAGCCCCCCTAGACAACCAGTGCTCTGCCACAGAGTCCACCCTTTTTTAAGTTAATTAGAGCCTCTGGCTCTAATCATGTGCTTCTAAAAAAAAAAAAAATAACCCATTGGACTCCATGTGTCCGGCGGCCTGCATGTAGATTAGGGGGCCGGATGCCGGATTGGGGGGGTGGCGCCCGCCCCTGCGCCCTGCATGAGCGTCCACCACTGACTAGTGGAGTGTTTTTTGCCTAAAAGTGGTTGTAAACCAAAAACAAAAAAAGGGGTTGTAAACCCTTACATATATCCAGTTAAGGGACTATCTTAGGTGATGCACAGAGATGAAACAAATCCTCCTACAGTTGTACCTGTTTATCTGCAGGCTTCTCAGCTCTACAGCTATTCAAAGTGCTGAATTTATAAAGGTTGTCTGAGCTTTCAGAAAAAGGGGGCCGAGAGCTGAAGTTACACTCTGCAGAACTCAGTGAGAAGAGTTCTGAAATCTGATTGGAGCCCTTTTACACAGCTCACAGGAACAGAGCCGAAGCTGTCAATCTGCTTGAGCTGCCTTCCCTGTCACCATTTTTCTCTTGTCAGGAAAACATGTTAGAAGTGACTTATGCTGATGGCAGAGCAAGAAAGCAGCAGGCAGAAATGGGGGGTTGATTTACTAAAGGCAAATAGACTGTGCACTTTTTGAGGTGCAGTTGCTCCAGAACTTAGTAAATGGGGTAAAGCTTCACTTTGCAAAGAATACCCAATCACATGCAAGGAAGCAAGGAAAATAAAAAAAAAGCAACATATTTGCTTGCACATGATTGGATGATGGATATCAGCAGAACTTCTGCTCATTTACTTATTTGCTCTGGATTAAGACAAGTACACACTATAGAGGGATAGGTTGTTCTTATTTCATGTCTGAGGTGTACAACCACTTTAGTGTAGAGAATTCATTAGGATTAAAAAAATATATAAATTTTGGAATCCATTAATGACATCATTGTTTACTACTGTGTGTGATCTGTGTGGTCACAGTGATCACATGGTACCTGAACCAATCACAGCACACTGTACCATGTGACAGCTGTGATCAACCACAGCATCACAGTAGTAAACAGTGGAGTGGATTTACAATAGGCAAATAGACTGTGCACTTTGCAAAGTTGCTCCAGAGCTTAGTAAATGAGTAGAAGCTTGGCTGACTTCCATCATCCAATCATGTGCAAGTAAAAATGCTGTTTTTTTTTTTTATTTCCTTGTACGTGATTGGGTATTCTTTGCAAAGTGAAACCTTACCTCATTTACTAATCTCTGGAGAAACTGCACTTTGCAGAGTGCACAGTCTATTTGCCATTAGTAAATCAAGTCCATTGAGTCATGAATGAAAGCCATTCCATTCATGACAGTTCAAACGATTGCTGTTATAGTGATCATAACTGTAAGGGCCGGTTCACACTGCAGGCGATGCGAGGCGACACCGACTTGCCTCGCCGCGACCTGCCGCGACCTCAGCGGCAACTTGCAGATGACTTCTGTATAGAAGTCAATGCAAGTCGCCCCGAGGTCGCCCGAAAGTAGTACAGGAACCTTTTTTCTGAGTCGGAGCGACTCGAGTCGCTCCTCTCAGAACGGTTCCATTGTACAGAACGGGGGCGACTTGTCAGATCGAGGCGAGGCAAGTTGTGTCGCCTCGCATCGCCCGCAGTGTGAACCGGCTCTAACAATCAGTGTAAAAAAAAAGAATCCTGATCATTTACAATGTTACAATGGTAACACTGCACTGCTCTGACCACGGTATATACAATAAATAAATAAATAAATAAAATAAAAAATTAAAAAAATGTTTAAATAATTATATATAAAAAAAGAAAAACAAGTACACAATGGGGTTTATTTACTAAAGCTGAAAAGTGAAAAATCAAGCTCACTTCTGCTTAGAATCCAATAAGCTTCTAACCCCAGCTTGTTCAATTAAGCTTTGGTAATAAAACATGGAAGCTCATTGGTTTCTATGAAGAAGTGAGCCTGATTTTGCACTTTCCAGCTTTAGTAAATAAACCCCATTGTGTACTTAAAGTGGTTGTAAACCCTTACAACACACTTTGACCTACAGGTAAACCTAGATTAAGGCTTACCTGTAGGTCCGAGAAATATCTCCTAAACCTATACAGTTTAGGAGATACTTGCCCAAAGACAGGCACCGCTGTCTACGGCGCATGCGCTGTAGACAGTGGCGCGCAGGCGCACTGAGCGCAGCATCTTCAATGACGGAGATGCCACACGTGTCGGCTCCCGTGCGCATGCGCGGGAGTGACGTCATCGCGGCTTCGCCGAATGACAGCGGCGGAGCAGCGATGTCCACAGAGAAGATGGATGCGCCGAACTACAGGGGACAGCGGTGACTTCGCTGGCTCCTGTGTCCGGTAAGTGACACATAATGGACTACTATGCGATGCATAGTAGTCCATTATGCTTTGCCTTTGCAGGGAATGAAAGAGGAAGTAAACCCATCAGGGTTTACTTCCTCTTTAAAAGTGGGGGATGCCTGTAAGCTGTTCAGTAAGCTGTTCTGGCTGACTAAACACCGCTCGGATGATGGTGTGAAGTTTACTGAGGAGAAACAGGAAGTGAGAAATTCAGACAAAGAAAAAAAGAGAAAAATTTTGAAGGGAAATTGAAGGAAAAGGTAAGTGAACCAACAATGCACTAGCTTAAAGGAACCTATTTAGAAAATAAAAAACGAACCTTTACAACCCCTTTAATTGAACAAGCTGGGGTTAGAAGCCCATTGGTTTCCATGCAGAAGTGAGCCTGATTTTTCACTTTCCAGCTTTAGTAAATAAACCCCATTGCGTAATTAAAGTGGGGTATGCCTGTATCCCTGATCACCACATACCAGACTGTTGGCGCTATATAAATCCTATCTAATAATAATAATAATAATAATACCAGTCATATGATGATGCTGTACTGAAACCCAAAATTGTATTTAATTTATGAAAAAAAAAATCCAATTTAAAAAAACTTGCTACAAGAAATTAGATCCATCATACATCAGGACTGATTGATTTTTAAAGTGGAGGGCCACCTTAACAATAAAAATAGCATTAATATTCTTAACCACTTGAGATCCGCGCTATAGTCAATTGACGGCTACAGCGCGGATCTCCTTTTCCGGGACTACGTCTATTGACGTGGTCCCGTGTACGAGCGGCCTGCGCGCGCCCTGAGGGGCGCGCGCGGCGCGCTCTGTGATCGGCGAGTCCATGAGACTCGCCTGATCACCGATCAGTGCAAGGGGTCGATCCCGACCCCTTATCACGTGATCAGCTGTCAGCCAATGACAGCTGATCAGGTGACATAACGGAGCCGGTAATCGGCTAGTATTCCTCCTCGCGCTGACAGCGCGAGGAGAAAAAAAAAAGCCGATCACCGGCGGCCGTGATCGGGACATCAGTCGCGATCACGGCCAGCAATGCAAGCGCCCACCTGCCCCCTGCCAGTGCCCACCTGCCCCCTGCAGTGCCACCCTAATAAAAAGTTAGTGCCCCCCGTCAGTGACACCCAGCAGTGCCCATAGTGACACCCAGCAGTGCCCACAGTGCCACCCAGCAGTGCCACCCACAGTGCCACCCACAGTGCCACCCACAGTGCCCACAATATGCCTCAAAGGTGCTGCACCCCAGTGCCGCCCATCAGTGCCCAGCAGTGCCGCCCATCAGTGCCCAGCAGTGCCGCCCATCAGTGCCCAGCAGTGCCACCTATCAGAGCCACCTATCAGTGCCACCTATCAGTGCCCATCAGTCCCATCTATCAGTGGTACCTATCAGTGCCCATCCGTGCCACCCATCCGTGCCACCCATCCGTGCCATCTTATCTGTGCCCATCTTTGCCCATCAGTGCCGCCTTATCTGTGCCCATCGGTGCCGCCTTATCTGTGCCTATTAGTGCCGCCTTGACTATGCCTATCAGTGCCCACCAGTGCAGCCTATCAGTGATCACCAATGCAGCCTATCAGTGCCCACCAATGCAGCCCATCAGTGCCCACCAATGCAGCCTATCAGTGCCGCCTAATCAGCGCACTTCAATGAAGGAGAAAAATGACCGGTTTGCAAAATTCTATAACAAACTATTAAAACATGATTTTTTTTTTTGCATCTTTTTTTGTTTGTTTAGCAAAAAATAAAACTCCAAGCTGTAACTAAATACCACTAAAAGAAAGCTCTATTTGTGGGAAAAAAATGATAAAAATTTCATTTGGGTACAGTGTTGTATGCCCGCGCAATTGTCATTCAAAGTGCATCAGCGCTGAAAGCTGAAAATTGGTCTGGGACTGAGGGGGGTTTAAGTGCCCAGTAAGCAAGTGGTTAAAATAATCAAAAAAATTTTTTGGGAAAAATGTTTTTTTTTTACTTACCAGAAACCCCTGTTGCTAGGCTGTCTTCCTAATCTGCCTCTTCCTATTCCGTTGCGCTTCCTCCTCTTTGGCAAGCGACCCGGTTGCCTTCTGGGACATGTGTGTGTCCCAGAACACAACTGGCCCATTCTCAAAGCAGCGTGCGACTCACGCATGCGCAGCAGGAAGCGGGCAGTGAAGGCTCCACTGCTTGTTTCCCTTAGTTAGGATGGTGGTGTCGGGACACAATACGAGGGATGCGTCAGCCTTCGGAGGGGCCGACATCGTGGGCACCCTGGACAGGTAAATGTCCTTATTAAAAGTCAGCAGCTACAGAGTTTGTAGCTGCTGACTTTTTAAAAAAAAAAAATGTAAGGCTGGAACACCCCTTTAAATATATACCATGGTTTGTGGACTCTATAACTTTCACACAGATTAAATAATGTACACTGATTTGGGTTATTTTCAGAAATGTAGCAGTATACATTTTGGCCTAAATTTATGAAGAAAGATTATTTGTTTGCAAATTTTTAGAACAGAAACAAAGAAAAACATGTTTTTTTTATCCCAATATTTCCTTTCTTTGTATAGATAGTAAAACAAATAAAAAAAAACAGAGGTGATCAAATATCACCAAAAGAAAGCTCTATTTGTGTGATAAAAATGAAATAAATTTCAGCTGGGTACAATGTAGCCTGCCAATTGCCAGTTAAAATGGTGCAGTGCTGAGTAGCAAAAACTGATGAGGACACAATCTTGGGAAGTACTGTGGTCACTGACAGCAGGTAATAAATATCTGAAAGTGTTACAATCACTCACTACATAGCATGCAAAAAGAAGAAAAATAAATCTGATGTTAATTCCGCTCTAAGGCTGGCCATACATTATACAATTTTCCTTTAGATTTACCAAAACCATATAATATGAGGTCAGACTTAAACACTCACTTTGTATGCAATCAGGCAGGCCCTTGCACTACGTAGTTGAAGGTAAATCAAAAGGAAATTGAGTGCCACATACAGCAGATATGATAAGAAAAAACGTTTTATTTTTTTTATCTGAAACTATCACACTCCACACTATAGATTTCATTTTCTTACAATTTACTGCAGATTATCCAATGCCTAGTAATGCTCTGTGGGTTCTATGTCCTACCACTAAAGGAAAGGTCAGTGCAATCAGCTGGAAGGTTAATATTAACCACTACCGCAATAAGGCAGGTTGGCTTGGATGGGCAAATCAAGGGTACCTTACGTCGCTTTTCCGTTTGGCCCCTAGGGGCGAGCCCGCCCGCAGTGTGTGCCCGAAGCTGCGATTGATCGTAACAGAGCGAGAACCAGGATCTGTGCATGTAAACACACAAATCCTGGTTCTTTCAGGGGAGAGGAGACAGATCGTGTGTTCATACTAAGTGTGAACAACCATCTCTCTCTCCTCCTAGTCAGTCCCCCTCCCCCCCCCCACAGTTAGAACGCGCACAGGGAACACAGTTAACCCCGTGATCGCCCCCTAGTGTTAACCCTTTCCCTGTCAGTGACATTTACACAGTAATCAGTGCATCTTTATAGCACTGATCGCTGTATAATTGTCAATGGTCCCAAAATGTGTCAAAAGCGTCCAATTTGTCCGCCGCAATAACTCCTTTATGATAAAAATCGCAGATCGCCGCCATTACTAGTAAAATAATAATAATAATAAAAATACCATAAATCTATCCCCTATTTTGTAGACGCTATAACTTTTGTGCAAACCAATCAACATACGCTTATTGCGATTTTTTTTTACCAAAAATATGTAGAAGAATACATATTGGCCTAAACTGAGGATTTTTTTATTTTTTTTATAAAATGTGAAATATTTATTATAGCAAAAAGTAAAAGATATTGTGTTTTTTTTTTTCAAAATTGTCGCTCTTCTTTTGTTTATAGCGCACAAAATAAAAACCGCAGAGGTAATCAAATACCACCAAAAGAAAGCTCTATTTGTGGGAAAAAAAGGACCTAAATTTTGTTTCGGCACAGCTTTGCATGACCGCGCAATTGTCAGTTAGAGATGTGGTCCCTGTCCCGGCTCCTGTCCCCCCTAGATGTGGTCCCTGTCCCGGTTCCTGCCCACCCAAGATGTGGTCCCTGTCCCGGCTCCTGTCCCCCCCTAGATGTGCTCCCTGTCCCGGCTCCTGCCCCCCTAGAAGTGGTCCCTGTCCCGGCTCCTGCCCCCCCCTAGATGTGGTCCCTGTCCCGGCTCCTGCCCCCCCCTAGATGTGGTCTCTGTCCCGGCTCCTGTCCCCCTAGATGTGGTCCCTGTCCCGGCTCCTGTCCCCCCTAGATGTGGTCCCTGTCCCGGCTCCTGTCCCCCTAGATGTGGTCCCTGTCCAGGCTCCTGTCCCCCCTAGATGTGGTCCCTGTCCCGGCTCCTGTCCCCCTAGATGTGGTCCCTGTCCCGGCTCCTGTCCTCCCTAGATGTGGTCCCTGTCCCGGCTCCTGTCCCCCCTAGATGTGGTCCATGTCCCGGCTCTTGTCCCCCCTAGATGTGGTCCCTGTCCCGGCTCCTGTCCCCCCTAGATGTGGTCCCTGTCCCGGCTCCTGTCTCCCCTAGAAGTGGTCCCTGTCCCGGCTCCTGTCCCCCCTAGATGTGGTCCCTGTCTGGGTTCCTGTCCCCCCCTAGATGTGCTCCCTGTCCTGGCTCCTGCCCCCCTAGAAGTGGTCCCTGTCCCAGCTCCTGCCCCCCCTAGATGTGCTCCCTGTCCCGGCTCCTGCCCCCCCTAGATGTGGTCCCTGTCCCGGCTCCTGTCCCCCTAGATGTGGTCCCTGTCCCGGCTCCTGTCCCCCCTAGATGTGGTCCCTGTCCCGGCTCCTGTCCCCCTAGATGTGGTCCCTGTCCAGGCTCCTGTCCCCCCTAGATGTGGTCCCTGTCCCGGCTCCTGTCCCCCTAGATGTGGTCCCTGTCCCGGCTCCTGTCCTCCCTAGATGTGGTCCCTGTCCCGGCTCCTGTCCCCCCTAGATGTGGTCCATGTCCCGGCTCTTGTCCCCCCTAGATGTGGTCCCTGTCCCGGCTCCTGTCCCCCCTAGATGTGGTCCCTGTCCCGGCTCCTGTCTCCCCTAGAAGTGGTCCCTGTCCCGGCTCCTGTCCCCCCTAGATGTGGTCCCTGTCTGGGTTCCTGTCCCCCCCAGATGTGGTCCTTGTACCGGCCCCTTTTCCCCCTAGATGTGGTCCCTGTCCCGGCTCCTGTCCCCCCTAGACGTGGTCCCTGACCTGGCTCCTGACCCCCTAGATGTGGTCCCTGTCCCGGCTCCTGTCCCCCCCAGATGTGCTCCCTGTCCCGGCTCCTGCCCCCCCCAGCAGTGGTCCCTGTCCCAGCCCCTGCCCCCCCTAGATGTGGTCCCTGTCCCGGATCCTGCCCCCCCTAGATGTGGTCCCTGTCCCGGCTCCTGTCCCCCCTAGATGTGGTCCTTGTCCCGGCTCCTGTCCCCCCTAGATGTGGTCCCTGTCCCGGCTCCTGTCCCCGCTAAATATGCTCCCTGTCCCGGATCCTGTCCCCCCTAGATGTGTCCCCTGTCCCGTCTCCTGTCCCCCCTAGATGTGCTCCCTGTCCCGGCTCCCGTCCCCCCTAGATGTGGTCCCTGTCCCGGCTCCCGTCACCCCCTAGATGTGGTCCCTGTCCCGGCTCCTGTCCCCCCTAGATGTGGTCCCTGTCCTGGCTCTTGTCCCCCCTAGATGTGGTCCCTGTCCCGACTCCTGTCCCCCCTAGATGTGGTCCCTGTCCCGGCTCTTGTCCCCCCTAGATGTGGTCCCTGTCCCGGCTCCTGTCCCCCCTAGAAGTGGTCCCTGTCCCGGCTCCTGTCCCCCCTGGATGTGGTCCCTGTCCCGGCTCCCATCCTCCCTAGATGTGGTCCCTGTTCCGACTCCCGTCCCCCCTAGATGTGGTCCCTGTCCCGGCTCCCGTCCCCCCTAGATGTGGTCCCAGTCCCGGCTCCCGTCCCCCCTAGATGTGGTCCCTGTCCCGGCTCCCGTCCCCCCTAGATGTGGTCCCTGTCCCGGCTCCCATTCCCCACTAGATGTGGTCCCTGTCCCGGCTCCTGTCCCCCCTAGATATGCTCCCTGTCCCGGCTCCTGTCCCCCCTAGATGTGGTCCCTGTCCTGGCTCCTGTCCCCCCTAGATGTGGTCCCTGTCCCGACTCCTGCCCCCCCTAGATGTGGTCCCTGTCCCGTCTTCTGTCCCCCCTAGATGTGCTCCCTGTCCCGGCTCCTGTCCCCCTAGATGTGCTCCCTGTCCCGGCTCCCGTCCCCCCTAGATGTTGTCCCTGTCCCGGCTCCTGTCCCCCTAGATGTGGTCCCTGTCCAGGCTCTTGTCCCCCTAGATGTGGTCCCTGTCCCCCCTAGATGTGGTCCCTGTCCCGGCTCTTGTCCCCCCTAGAAGTGGTCCCTGTCCCGGCTCCCGTCCACCCTAGATGTGGTCCCTGTCCCGTCTCCCGTCTCCCCTAGATGTGGTCCCTGTCCCGGCTCCCGTCCCCCCTAGATGTGGTCCCTGTCCCGGCTCCTGTCCCCCCTAGATGTGGTCCCTGTCCCGGCTCCTGTCCCCGCTAAATATGCTCCCTGTCCCGGATCCTGTCCCCCCTAGATGTGTCCCCTGTCCCGTCTCCTGTCCCCCCTAGATGTGCTCCCTGTCCCGGCTCCCGTCCCCCCTAGATGTGGTCCCTGTCCCGGCTCCCGTCACCCCCTAGATGTGGTCCCTGTCCCGGCTCCTGTCCCCCCTAGATGTGGTCCCTGTCCTGGCTCTTGTCCCCCCTAGATGTGGTCCCTGTCCCGACTCCTGTCCCCCCTAGATGTGGTCCCTGTCCCGGCTCTTGTCCCCCCTAGATGTGGTCCCTGTCCCGGCTCCTGTCCCCCCTAGAAGTGGTCCCTGTCCCGGCTCCTGTCCCCCCTGGATGTGGTCCCTGTCCCGGCTCCCATCCTCCCTAGATGTGGTCCCTGTTCCGACTCCCGTCCCCCCTAGATGTGGTCCCTGTCCCGGCTCCCGTCCCCCCTAGATGTGGTCCCAGTCCCGGCTCCCGTCCCCCCTAGATGTGGTCCCTGTCCCGGCTCCCGTCCCCCCTAGATGTGGTCCCTGTCCCGGCTCCCATTCCCCACTAGATGTGGTCCCTGTCCCGGCTCCTGTCCCCCCTAGATATGCTCCCTGTCCCGGCTCCTGTCCCCCCTAGATGTGGTCCCTGTCCTGGCTCCTGTCCCCCCTAGATGTGGTCCCTGTCCCGACTCCTGCCCCCCCTAGATGTGGTCCCTGTCCCGTCTTCTGTCCCCCCTAGATGTGCTCCCTGTCCCGGCTCCTGTCCCCCCTAGATGTGCTCCCTGTCCCGGCTCCCGTCCCCCCTAGATGTTGTCCCTGTCCCGGCTCCTGTCCCCCTAGATGTGGTCCCTGTCCAGGCTCTTGTCCCCCTAGATGTGGTCCCTGTCCCCCCTAGATGTGGTCCCTGTCCCGGCTCTTGTCCCCCCTAGAAGTGGTCCCTGTCCCGGCTCCCGTCCACCCTAGATGTGGTCCCTGTCCCGTCTCCCGTCTCCCCTAGATGTGGTCCCTTTCCCGGCTCCCGTCCCCCCTAGATGTGGTCCCTGTCCCGGCTCCCATCCCCCCTAGATGTGGTCCCTCTCCCGGCTCCCGTCCCCCATAGATGTGGTCCCTGTCCCAGCTCCCCTCCCCCCTAGATGTGGTCCCTGTCCCGGCTCCCCTCCCCCCTAGATGTGGTCCCTGTCCCGGCTCCCGTCCCCCCTAGATGTGGTCCCTGTCCTGGCTCCTGTCCCCCCTAGATGTGGTCCCTGTCCCGGCTCCTGTCCCCCCAAGAAGTGGTCCCTGTCCCGGCTCCTGTCCCCCCTAGATGTGGTCCCTATCCCGGCTCCTGTCCCCTCTAGATGTGCTCCCTGTCCCGGCTCCTGTCCCCCCAAGAAGTGGTCCCTGTCCCGGCTCCTGTCCCCCCTAGATGTGGTCCCTATCCCGGCTCCTGTCCCCTCTAGATGTGCTCCCTGTCCCATCTCCTGTCCCCCCTACATCTGGTCCCTGTCCCGGCTCCTGTCCCCCCTAGATTTTCTCCCTGTCCCGACTCCTGTCCCCCCCTTGATGTGGTCCCTGTCCCGGCTCCCGTCCCCCCTAGATGTGGTCCCTGTCCCGGCTCCTGCCCCCCCTAGATGTGGTCCCTGTCCCGGCTCCTGTCCCCCCAAGAAGTGGTCCCTGTCCCGGCTCCTGTCCCCCCTAGATGTGGTCCCTGTCCCGTCTCCTGTCCCCCCTACATCTGGTCCCAGTCCCGGCTCCTGTCCCCCCTAGAAGTGGTCCCTGTCCCGGCTCCTGTCCCCCCTAGATGTGGTCCCTCTCCCGGCTCCCGTCTCCCATAGATGTGGTCCCTGTCCCAGCTCCCCTCCCCCCTAGATGTGGTCCCTGTCCCGGCTCCCCTCCCCCCTAGATGTGGTCCCTGTCCCGGCTCCCGTCCCCCCTAGATGTGGTCCCTGTCCCGGCTCTTGTCCCCCCTAGATGTGGTCCCTGTCCCGGCTCCTGTCCCCCCAAGAAGTGGTCCCTGTCCCGGCTCCTGTCCCCCCTAGATGTGGTCCCTATCCCGGCTCCTGTCCCCTCTAGATGTGCTCCCTGTCCCGGCTCCTGTCCCCCCAAGAAGTGGTCCCTGTCCCGGCTCCTGTCCCCCCTAGATGTGGTCCCTATCCCGGCTCCTGTCCCCTCTAGATGTGCTCCCTGTCCCATCTCCTGTCCCCCCTACATCTGGTCCCTGTCCCGGCTCCTGTCCCCCCTAGATGTTCTCCCTGTCCCGACTCCTGTCCCCCCTAGAAGTGGTCCCTGTCCCGGCTCCTGTCCCCCCAGATGTGGTCCCTGTCCCGGCTCCCGTCCCCCTAGATGTGGTCCCTCTCTCGGCTCCCGTCCCCCCTAGATGTGGTCCCTGTCCCAGCTCCCCTCCCCCTAGATGTGGTCCCTGTCCCGGCTCCCGTCCCCCCTAGATGTGGTCCCTGTCCCGGCTCCTGTCCCCCCTAGATGTGGTCCCTGTCCCGGCTCCTGTCCCCCCAAGAAGTGGTCCCTGTCCCGGCTCCTGTCCCCCCTAGATGTGGTCCCTATCCCGGCTCCTGTCCCCTCTAGATGTGCTCCCTGTCCCGTCTCCTGTCCCCCCTACATCTGGTCCCTGTCCCGGCTCCTGTCCCCCCTAGATGTTCTCCCTGTCCCGACTCCTGTCCCCCCCTTGATGTGGTCCCTGTCCCGGCTCCTGTCCCCCCTAGAAGTGGTCCCTGTCCCGGCTCCTGTCCCCCCTAGATGTGGTCCATGTCCCGGCTCCCGTCCCCCCTAGATGTGGTCCCTGTCCCGGCTCCTGCCCCCCCCTAGATGTGGTCCCTGTCCCGGCTCCTGTCCCCCCAAGAAGTGGTCCCTGTCCCGGCTCCTGTCCCCCCTAGATGTGGTCCCTGTCCCGTCTCCTGTCCCCCCTACATCTGGTCCCTGTCCCGGCTCCTGTCCCCCCTAGAAGTGGTCCCTGTCCCGGCTCCTGTCCCCCCTAGAAGTGGTCCCTGTCCCGGCTCCTGTCCCCCCTAGAAGTGGTCCCTGTCCCGGCTCCTGTCCCCCCTAGAAGTGGTCCCTGTCCCGGCTCCTGTCCCCCCTAGATGTTCTCCCTGTCCCGACTCCTGTCCCCCCCTTGATGTGGTCCCTGTCCTGGCTCCTGTCCCCCCTAGAAGTGGTCCCTGTCCCGGCTCCTGTCCCCCCTAGAAGTGGTCCCTGTCCCGGCTCCTGTCCCCCCTAGAAGTGGTCCCTGTCCCGGCTCCTGTCCCCCCTAGAAGTGGTCCCTGTCCCGGCTCCTGTCCCCCCTAGAAGTGGTCCCTGTCCCGGCTCCTGTCCCCCCTAGATGTTCTCCCTGTCCCGACTCCTGTCCCCCCCTTGATGTGGTCCCTGTCCTGGCTCCTGTCCCCCCTAGAAGTGGTCCCTGTCCCGGCTCCTGTCCCCCCTAGAAGTGGTCCCTGTCCCGGCTCCTGTCCCCCCTAGAAGTGGTCCCTGTCCCGGCTCCTGTCCCCCCTAGAAGTGGTCCCTGTCCCGGCTCCTGTCCCCCCTAGAAGTGGTCTCTGTCCCGACTCCTGCCCCCGGTGTGGGAGATTCCAGCCTGTATCGGAGGGAGGTGCCAGAGCAGCATCTTTGTGGCTTTTCCTTGTTTGCGAGTGAGAGAAGTGAGAGAGGAGGAGGGGGAGGAGCCGCACACTGAGCTCCGATCTGTCCGAGGAGAGGAGAGGAGTCCCCGCTCTGTGCCCCGCTATGCCCGCCGCCCTCCACTGACTGCCCGCCGCCCGTCACCCACCATGTCCTCCCAGGAGCGCCCCGAGCCCCGGCTCTGCCTCATCCTGAAGGGGGAGCAAGGCTACGGATTCCACCTACACGGCGAGAAGAACAAGAGCGGCCAATACATCCGCAAGGTGGAGCCCGGATCCCCCGCCGAGCTGGCCGGACTGCGAGCCGGAGACCGAGTGCTGCAAGTCAACGGGGCCAACGTGGAGAAAGAGACCCACCACCAGGTAAGTGCTCCGGGAGGGGGGGCTACCTACTCTACTAACTGCAGAACTACCCACCGCCGGGGAAGTGCTCAGAACTACTTACTGTACTAACTGCCGAACTACCCACCACCAGGTAAGTACTCAGAACTACCTACTGCCGCGTAAGTGCTCAGAACTACCTACTGTACTACCCACCGCTGAGTAAGTGTTCATGCTACCTACTGTACTAACTGCCGAACTACCTACCACCAGGTAAGTACTCCGGGGGGCTACCTACTGTACTACCCACCGCTGGGTAAGTGCTCAGAACTACCTACTGTACTAACTGCCGAGCTACCCACCACAGGGTAAGTACCCAGGACTACCTACTGTACTAACTGCCAAACTACCCACCACCCGTTAAGTACTCAGAACTACCTACCGCTCTATAATACCCACAACTAAGTAACACCACTACCCACTGCACTACCCTCTACTCCATACTACCCACCACCAGGTATGTACACAGGGCTACCTACTGTACTACCCACTTTACTAACGTCCGCACTACCCACCACCAGGTATCTTCATGACTACCCACACACACTACCCATCACTCTACCCACTGCTCTATACTACCCACCACCAGATAACATGACTACCCACTTTACTACCCACTACTTTGTACTACCTACTATGCTACACTAGTCGTCACTCTACCCACTACTCTATACTACTCACCACCAGGTAACAACACTGCCCACCACACTACCTTCTACTCTATACTACCTACTCACTCACTGACTACTCTATACTACCTACTGCTCTATGCTACCCACCACCAGGTAACATGACTGCCCACTGTACTACCCACTATTCTATACTACTTAGCACTCTACCCATTGCTTTACACTACTCACTACCAGGTAACACCACTGCCAACTGCACTATTCAATGTTGTATACTACCCACTGCTTTACTCACTACTCTACCCACTGCTCTACACTACCCACCATCAGGTAACACGACTACCTACTGCGCTACCAACTATTCTTCCCACTGCTCCGTACTACCCACCACCAGGTAACACCACTACCCACTCCTCTACCCATAACTCTACCCACTGCTCTACACTACTCACCACCAGGTAGCACCACTGCCCACTACTCTACCCACTACTCTATAGTACCCACTGCTCTACCCATCACTCTACCCGCTGCTCTGTACTATCCACCTCCAGGTACCACGACTACTCACTGTTGCATACTACCCACTGCTCTACTCGGTACTCTATCTACTACCCTATACTACCCACTACTCTACCCTCTGCTCTGTGCTACCCACCACCAGGTAACATCACTGCCCACCACACTACCAACTACACTACGTACTACTCTATACTACTCACTGCACTACCCATCACTCTTTCTACTGCTCTGTACTATTCACCACTAGGTAACACCACTGCACTATATTACACACCACTTCCAGGCAACACCACTATTCTGTACTCTACCCACTGCACTACCCATCACTCTACCCACTGCTCTATACTACTCACCACCAGGTAACACAACTAACCTCTACTCTACCCACTGCACTATACTGCCCACTGCGCTACCCATCACTCTACCCACTGCTCTGTAGTACCCACCACCAGGAAACACCGCTATCCAACACACTACCCACTACACTATACTACCCATCACTCTACCCACTGCTTTCTACTATCCACCACTAGGTAACACCATTAACCTGTACTCTAACCATCGTACTACCCATCACTCTACCCACTGCTCTATATTACCCACCACCAGGTAATAACACAGCCCACTGCATTATACCACCCACTGCTCTATATTACTCACCACCACCAGGTAACACCAATAACCTGTACTCTACCCACTGCCCTGTACTACCTACCACCACCAGGACTACCCTCTGCTCTATACTACCTACCTTCATGTAACAAGACTACCCACTACTCACCACTATGTAACAGGGCTACCCACTGCTACTACTCACTACCAGGTTAGGTAATACCACTGCCCACTACACTACCCACTGCTCTGCCTACTGCTCTATACTACTCACCACCAGGTAACCATCATTATTTCTCATTAGTGTATTCCCATCACCCGAGAACATCACTACCCATTATCTAATCCTCTGTATACCTATTACCACCCCGTCACATTACAACCCCTCACTCTTTACTGCCCACCACAACTACCAACCTCTGTAGTCTGATAATGAATAGTGTAGTATATATGACACTTTATACATTTAAGAGTTTAAACCAAACATTCACTGCAGAAGAATCTTCCAGGTGTGTAAGTTTTAAATGACAGCGATTGATTCACCACCAGAGAATGTTTGATGAAAGTCACTCTCACTGCTCAATGATTACCCCCTTAGTACATACTGTCACTTATTCTACATCCACCATGTAATAATCAATGCCAAGTTACTTCTCTACCCTGTACTGCATACTGTCCTATCACCACATTAATGATCCTCTTTGTAGTATATACTGTCCTATCACCACATTAATGATCCTCTCTGTAGTATATACTGTCCTATCACCACATTACTGATCCTCTCTGTAGTATATACTGTCCTATCACCACATTACTGATCCTCTCTGTAGTATATACTGTCCTATCACCACATTACAGATCCTCTCTGTAGTATATACTGTCCTATCACCACATTACTGATCCTCTCTGTAGTATATACTGTCCTATCACCACATTACATATCCTCTCTGTAGTATATACTGTCCTATCACCACATTACAGATCCTCTCTGTAGTATATACTGTCCTATCACCACATTACTGATCCTCTCTGTAGTATATACTGTCCTATCACCACATTACTGATCCTCTCTGTAGTATATACTGTCCTATCACCACATTACTGATCCTCTCTGTAGTATATACTGTCCTATCACCACATTACAGATCCTCTCTGTAGTATATACTGTCCTATCACCACATTACTGATCCTCTCTGTAGTATATACTGTCCTATCACCACATTACAGATCCTCTCTGTAGTATATACTGTCCTATCACCACACTACAGATCCTCTCTGTAGTATATACTGTCCTATCACCACATTAATGATCCTCTTTGTAGTATATACTGTCCTATCACCACATTAATGATCCTCTCTGTAGTATATACTGTCCTATCACCACATTACTGATCCTCTCTGTAGTATATACTGTCCTATCACCACATTACTGATCCTCTCTGTAGTATATACTGTCCTATCACCACATTACAGATCCTCTCTGTAGTATATACTGTCCTATCACCACATTACTGATCCTCTCTGTAGTATATACTGTCCTATCACCACATTACATATCCTCTCTGTAGTATATACTGTCCTATCACCACATTACAGATCCTCTCTGTAGTATATACTGTCCTATCACCACATTACTGATCCTCTCTGTAGTATATACTGTCCTATCACCACATTACTGATCCTCTCTGTAGTATATACTGTCCTATCACCACATTACTGATCCTCTCTGTAGTATATACTGTCCTATCACCACATTACAGATCCTCTCTGTAGTATATACTGTCCTATCACCACATTACTGATCCTCTCTGTAGTATATACTGTCCTATCACCACATTACAGATCCTCTCTGTAGTATATACTGTCCTATCACCACATTACAGATCCTCTCTGTAGTATATACTGTCCTATCACCACATTACAGATCCTCTCTGTAGTATATACTGTCCTATCACCACATTACAGATCCTCTCTGTAGTATATACTGTCCTATCACCACATTACAGATCCTCTCTGTAGTATATACTGTCCTATCACCACATTACAGATCCTCTCTGTAGTATATACTGTCCTATCACCACATTACAGATTCTCTCTGTAGTATAAACTGTCCTATAAGCACATTACAGATCCTCTTTGTAGTATATACTGTCCTATAAGCACATTACAGATCCTCTTTGTAGTATATACTGTCCTATCACCACATTACAGATCCTCTCTGTAGTATATACTGTCCTATCACCACATTACTGATCCTCTCTGTAGTATATACTGTCCTATCACCACATTACAGATCCTCTCTGTAGTATATACTGTCCTATCACCACATTACAGATCCTCTCTGTAGTATATACTGTCCTATCACCACATTACAGATCCTCTCTGTAGTATATACTGTCCTATCACCACATTACAGATCCTCTCTGTAGTATATACTGTCCTATCACCACATTACAGATCCTCTCTGTAGTATATACTGTCCTATCACCACATTACAGATCCTCTCTGTAGTATATACTGTCCTATCACCACATTACAGATTCTCTCTGTAGTATAAACTGTCCTATAAGCACATTACAGATCCTCTTTGTAGTATATACTGTCCTATAAGCACATTACAGATCCTCTTTGTAGTATATACTGTCCTATCACCACATTACAGATCCTCTCTGTAGTATAAACTGTCCTATAAGCACATTACAGATCCTCTTTGTAGTATATACTGTCCTATCAGCACATTACAGATCCTCTCTGTAGTATATACCGTCCTATTACCAATTCCTGATCCCCTATGTAGTATATACTGTCCTATCACCACATTACTGATCCTCTCTGTATTATATACGGTTCTATCCCCAAATTACTGATCCTCTCTGTAGTATTTACTGTCCTATCACCACATTACTGATCCTCTCTGTAGTATATACAGTCCTATCACCAAATTACTGATCCTCTCTGTAGTATATACTGTTCTATCACCAAATTGCTGATCCTCTCTGTAGTATATACTGTCCTATCACCACATTACTGATCCTCCAACATCTCCTATAGCATGTCCCCAGTCTCCAACATCTCCTATAGCATGTCCCCAGTCTCCAACATCTCCTATAGCATGTCCCCAGTCTCCAACATCTCCTATAGCATGTTCACTGTCTCTTACCATCTCTTGTAACATGTTCACAGTCTCTAATCATCTCTTGTAGCATAGCGTAGTCTTTAATAATCTCTTGTAGCAGGTCCACAGTCTCTAACCATCTCTTCTAACATGTTCACAGTCTTTAACCATTTCTTGTAGCATGTTCACGGTCTCTAACCATCTCTTGTAGTAGGTCCATAGTCTCTAACCACCTCTTGTGCGACTTGTCCTGCGACTTTGGACTGCATGACATGATTTCCAATGAGTACCATTCATATCTGTGCGACTTCAAGTCGCACCAACTTCAAAGTAGTCCCTGTACTAATTTGGCCTGACTTTGATGCAAGGTCCATAGACCTCAAGTTTACACAGGCATTCCCTGAAATTTCAGCAAAATCGCACGACTTTCAAGTCACAGCTTTGTGAAATGGGACTTAATGAGTTGAAACTTCACCTTTCAAATAATACTCAATCGTGTGCAAGGAAAATAAATAGATAAGATAGATAAAAAACATTTTTGCTTGCACATGATTGGATGATGGAAGTCATCAGAGCTTCTTCTTATTTACTAAGCGTTGAAGCGACTGCACTTTGCAGAATGCACAACCCCTATGTGTTTACTAAAACCATCACGTAACTAAGTGACTCTATAGTATATACGGTCACTGTGTGTATACATTCGCTCCCAGATAACTGTGTAATATTCTGTCTCTTGATGCGTTTACCAGCCAGTAAGTGAGCGACTTCATAGAATATACTGTCAAAGCTCAAAGCATGCACTAAATGTGGTTATAGTGGTGGTAGTTAAAATATATTTTAATGAATTAAAAAAAAAAAAACCATAACATATGCACCACTTTTTTTGTATAATATGAAAGATAATGTTATGACAAATAAATAGATACCTAACCTGTCACACATAAAAATTGTGCACACTCACGGAATGGCGACAAACTGCGATACTGATAGTCGATACTTTACAACGCCTTTACAGTTGACTTGTTTAGAGTTACAGACTGGGTCTAGTGCTAAAATCATTGCTCTTGTTATAATGTTCACAGCGATACCTCACATGTGTGGTGAAAACACTGTTTACATATGTGTGTGTGACTTACGTATGCGTTCTGTGCGTGAGCACGGAGGGATGGGGTGCTTTCATTTTTTTTTCTTATTACATTTTTTTTTTTTACACTATCCCTTCAATTTTTTTTGATCACTTTTATTCCTTGTACTAGAAATAAGGATGACAGGTCTTCTTTATAAGGAGAGATCTGGGGTCAAAAAGACCCCAAATCTCTCCTTTACTTTTAAAAGCAAAAGATCAAAAAAACAAAAACATTTTGATCTTTTGCTTAAAAAAAATTGTTTACTTCCACCCAATACCAAAATGACAATGATCCGGTGTTCTGCCGAGAACTGTCCCCCCATCGGATAGTGTCCTCCTTGTACTGCACAGACGCAGTGCTTGCACAAAACGGAGGACAAGGGGACGCCAAAAGTCTCAGAAGATGAACGGCGCCTGCGCACTTAATAGCACCTTCTGCCCTGAGTCCAGGTTCAAGCCCCATCATGCAAGTGGACATAAGGTATGCACTTAGTAACAGGGCCCCTCGCGGGCTCGCTTTGCTCACCGCGCTTCGGGCATGGCCTTGATTCGCTCACCGCGCTTCGGGCACGGCCTCGCTTTTCTCACCGCGCTTCGGGCACGGCCTCGCTTCGCTCACCGCGCTTCGGGCATGGCCTCGCTTCGCTCAGCAATTTTTTATTCTAACTCTATGTCCACTTGGATGGTGGGGCTTGAATCTGGACTCAGTGCGCAGACGCCTTTCATCTTCTGAGACTTTCGGGGTCTCCCTGTCCTCCATACTGTGCAAGCGCAGTACAGGGCGGACACTATCCGACGGGGGACAGTATTTGACAAGACACTGGTCCTCCAAGGCCATAGAAGCGATCAAATATAATCTAGTCTTTTATCGCCCCTCTGTGACCAGCTGGCTGCACTATTGGATCGTTTTGTGGGCAAGCCAGTGGAAATGGTAAGCCCGAGGAACCCCAGGCTACAAAAAACAATCCATGGGTTATGGCTGATATCTTCATCCATTATCCTGGTAAACCATTTGCAAACTGCAACGTATCTATACGTATTGTGGTCGGCAAGTTGTTAATTAGAGGTGTAACAGCTTTGTATATACAATGTATGGTTTGTAAGCACCTGATCATCACACCTATATGAGTGTATTGGGAATCCCATTCCAAACCATGGACATTAATATGGAGTGACCCCCCCCCCCCCCATTTGGGACCATTAAGCCAAAAGAGCAATTGTTACTGATGTTGGATGGGAAGACCTGGCTCACAATTGGGTTTCTGGTTGATCCCAGATTGGATGTCCAGTAATGTTGAGGTCTGGGATCTGTGGAGGCCATTTAAGTTCCTCCACGCCAAACCCACCAAACCATGTCTTTATAGAGCTGGCTTTGTACCCAGTCATGCTGGAACAGAACATAAAAAGTTAAAGACTCTTCACTGGAAACCTCTGACCTCAATAATATGAATAGATGTCCGCATACATTTGGCTTTATGGTAGCTGTGATAGCCAGGTGTGTGCCATGCTATATATACCTTGTAAATTCCCACAACCAAATCTACCTGCCATAAATTCTGTCATTTTCTAAGTCCCATTGTTTGCACATGTATGATTGACTTGAAATTGCACGCTCCCCAAGAGCACTATCTTGCGTCCATGTGTCTTCTGAGCCACTAACTACTCAATGTAATCAAAAGCAAAGAGCATATTCACTTTCTAGCAAATATTTACTTTCAAATTTATGAATCTTGGGTTTTTTGTATTTGATTAAAGCCCATCCCCAGGGCAAGGTGCAGAGAAGATGTGGGTAGAGTCCAAGCTTATACAACGAATTATAAAAGCTGGAGAATGGGGAAGGGAACGTGTTGCCTCACACAGTGTTTGTACATACTGTAAGTAATGCACTAGAAATAAAAGGTTGGAGTCTGGTTTGCTTGGAGATCAGGTCTTCTTCCTTACCTTTTTGTTTTCACCAAACGAATCATGTTAGTTTACCAAAAACCTTAATCAACGTAAATCCCCTTTTAATGACCTAAATCTGTGGTCATGTGATGTGCCAGGACCCAAGGCTTATCTCTTTCTTGCTGTGGGAGGGTCCTTTAGGTGCTGAGGTCCCATCCTGGGTGTCATGATCACTTTCTATTAGCTGCCCAGGAGTGGGGTTCTCTCAGGTCCTTAAGACCACAGCAATATGATGCTGTCATGATGAGGAAACTGGTTGGCTTTATCTTAGACTGCTTTGTATTACTGATTTCCACTCTTATAAGAGGGGCTAGCAAGGGACACATGACAGGGTATTTAGGTGGGTAAAGTTTCAAGTTTTATGTAAAAAAATGGTGACTGGAATAGGGTGCCGAGGTTCTATTTAACATTCCCTCCATCTCTAATAATTGGGGGCTTTAACCACTTCAATACCAGGCACTTTGAACCCCCTTCCTGTCCATGCCAATTTTCAGCTTTCAGTGCTGTCGCAATATGAATAACCATTGCGCGGTGATGCATTGCTGTACCCAAATGAAACTTTTAGAATTTTTTGGAGACAGAGATTTCTTTTGGTAGTCTATAATCACCACTGGGTTTTCCATTTTTTGCTAAACAAAAGGATAAAGAGGGAAAAGTTTGGGGGGGGGGGGGGGTTTCTTCGTTTCTGTTATAAAATGTTACAAATAAGTAATTTTTCTTCTTCACTGATGTGGAATGATGAGGTTGCACTGGTGGACACTGATGAGGTTGCACTGATGAGATTGCAGTGATGAGGCAGCACTGATGAGGCTGCACTGATTGGCACTGGTGAGGCTGCAGTGGTGATGTGGCACTGATGTTCAATGATAGATGGCACTGATGGGACTGCACTGATAATCAGGATGCTGATGATCAGTGCCCTAAATATCAGTGTAAACATTGTGCTGACAGGCTTGACAGTTATCGGCATTCCTTTCCTTACACAGATACAGCGTTAGAGGAAAGGACTGCTGATAACCAGCAAGTCTGTTTATATGTGATCAGCTGTGATTGGATACAGCTGATCACATGGTAAATGGCTGCTGTGACCGGCCCTATATGGCGATCTGTGTCAGCGAAGGACACAACGGTGATAGAGCACGCCCAATGCACTCCACAGGGTTTGGGGTTCTGGGAGGACGTCTTTTGGCTATAGCGCAATACTAAAGTGATTAAAGTAGATGTAACCTGAATGACTTATAATTTCCTAAAGCATGATGTATCATAAAAATTTAAATTTTTTAAATTTTATTTAATAAAATGCTGTTTTCACTTATTTTACATCTGGTTTTGGAACTGTGCTGCTGATTCCCCACATCCTTTTGTCAGCTGCACATCAGTGGTTTGGATCGGCTTGACAAGAGTGGATCACGCCTGAGCAATGTTTGTCAGCATGGCCGTTAGCAATCTCCACCAAGGGTGCATGTAACAGGGTGACCACCCAGGAGCACATTTGGGGGACAGTTATCACCCTATATTAGGAAGTGCCTAAACAGAGACTATATGGCAGGATCACATGTATTATTTTAATAAAAGCTGCATGTTTAAATTGGGTAAAAAAAAAAAATTGTCAGTGCATGATCAGGTTAAAGCAGCAATTTCACTCTCCACCTGCTCTGAGACATACAATAAATAGCAGACATAAAATCAGTTTACCATATCAGATCAGGCAGCGATTGCGATTGATTGCCAGAGGTTACAGCATATCATTACTGCTTACTGACTGGTTGCTAGAGGTTACAGCACACATAATTACGGCTCACTGATTAGTTGACAGAGGTTACAGCAAATGATTTCTGCTTGTTAATTGGTTGCTAGAGATTACTGTACAGTAATACCGTTCACTGATTGGTTTCTAGAGGTTACAGCACATCACCTCCTCAATGCAGGGGAGCATGATATACTGTACATATGAATGCCGCCTTTATTTACATATCGATGCTGCCGGCCACAGCAATTTACTTAGTAATGCCGCCCCTATTTACATACGAATGTTGGTTATTATTATTATACAGGGTTTATATAGCGCCGACAGTTTACGCAGCACTTTACAGCATTAGGGCAGACAGTACAATTACAATACAATTCAATACAGGGGGGAATCAGAGAGCCCTGCTCTTTATAGCTTACAATCTAGGAGGAAGGGTCAAGTTATACGAAAGGGTAATAGTTGTGGGGGATGAGCTAAAGGAGAAAATAATGATGGAGGCAGGATAGGCATCTCTGAAGAGGAAAGTTTTCAGGGATCGCCTAAAAGTGGATAAATTTGGAGACAGCCTGACAGATTGGGGTAGCGAATTCCAGAGGATGGGCGAGGCTTGGGAGAAGTCCAGGAGGCAGATATGGGAGGTGGTGATGAGGGAGCTAGAGAGCAGGAGGTCTTGGGAGGAACAAAAAGGGCGATTAGGTTGGTATTTTGAGACTAGGCTAGTTATGTACCTGGGGGCAGAGATGGTATGGTTACTTACATATAAACACAAGGTCTGCAGGTGACTCATTTGTACACAACAGTAGGGCAGAGCTGGGCAGCGTTAGTACCAGCACTTCATACTGAGATATCGGGACACAGCACGGGACTAAAACTTCAAGGGACAAGGGAATTTAAACTGGGATAGTTGGCAAGTATGAGGAAGCTGCTTTGGGCCCCACAACAATGACAGGGCCCAGGGCAGCTGCCCCTTTTGCCCTGCCTTAAAGATGGCCCTGCAGTGCACCCCAGTTACCTTATGCTGCTTCTGGGAAGAAGCTGGGGGCAGAATCGGGAAGCAGAAAGTGCAGGGTCGTTTTGCACTCTCCAGTTTTGGTAAATCTACCCCATAGTATTAAATCGGGAGGCGGAATTTTGGGAAACACACTCCTATGTGAAGTCTTTTTGAAGGATCTGGAATGCGGCTTTTGACTTTGGATTGTATGAAGACTTGTGCTTTGTCATCAATCAGTTTGGCAGGATTGATGGCCTTAATCTGTGACAAGTGATTTCTGGCCTTGCAAAGCGCCAAATGGAAAACCACAGCGAAATTTCCTGTCGAGTTTAGACCTACCACTGACCTAATTAGTAACTGGCTCCTTCTAAAAGAACGCCATCTGTTCCTTATTACTATCCGGAAAGATGTTGGAAGTCCTGACAGCCGTCACCTTCAGCTGCAAGTTAAAACATTTGCAACCTGTGCCTCTTCAGCTGCAGTTGGACCAACTCCCGCCATTTCCTGGCCGCAGTGCATGATGGGCTTTGTAGTTCCTCAGCAGCCGTTTTCACTTTTGCGTGGTGCCCTTCATAAGCCAGTGTTATTACTGTGGTGCATTCTGGATAAGGATCTCTTCATCCCTTCGATTGACAATTGTGGATTCTTGTTTCCTCCCATGTCTATAGATGCCTTTGTAGAAACTACGTTGTGATACACTATATTGTTAAAAGTATTGGGACGCCTGCCTTTACATGAACTTTAACCGCTTAAGGACCACCTCCTGCACATTTACAGCGGCAGAATGGCACGGCTGGGCACAAGCACGTAAAGGTGCATTGCTCTTTAAGTGCCCAGCCATGGGTCATGACCCGGTCCTGAGCTCCGTGGCCGCGGTACCCGCAGACCCGATCGCCGCTGGTGTCCCGCGATCGGGTCACAGAGCTGAAGAACGAGGAGAGGTCTGTGTAAACAGTGGCTGTCACCGATCGTCTGTTCCCTGTTATAAGGAAAGACGATCAGTGACGTCACATGCCAAGCCACGCCCCCCCTACAATTAAAAAAAACACACAACGTCACACATAACCCCTCCCTGCCCCCTAGTGATTAACTCCTTCACTGCCAGTGTCATTTAAACAGGAATCAGTGCATTTAAATAGCACTGATTGCTGTATAAATGACAGTGGTTCCAAAAATGTGTCAAAAATGTCCAATGTGTCCGCTATAATGTCGCAGTCACAATAAAAACCGCTGATCGCCGCCATTACTAGTAAAAAAAAAAAATATTAATAGAAATGCCATAAAACTATCCCCTATTTTGTAAACGCTATAACTTTTGCGCCAACCAATCAATAATCGCTAATTGCGATTTTTGTTACCAAAAATATGTAGAAAAATATGTATCAGCCTAAACTGAGGAAAAAAAAAAAATTTTATTTATTTTTTGGAGATATTTATTATAGCACAAAATATTGAATTTTTTTCAAAATTGTCGCTCTATTTTTGTTTATAGCGCAAAAAATAAAAACTGCAGAGGTGATCAAATACCACCAAAAGAAAGCTCTATTTGTGGGGAAAAAAGGACACCAATTTTGTTTGGGAGCCACGTAACACGTCCGCGCAATTGTCAGTTAAAGCGACACAGTGCCGAATCGCAAAAAGGGGCCTGGTCCTGTGGCTGCAAATTGGTCCGGGGCTTAAGTGGTTAATGACATCCCAGGGTTCAATATTGAGTTGGCCCACCCATTGCAGCTATAACAGCTTCAATTCTTCTGGGAAGGCCGTCCACAAGGTTTAGGAGTGTGTCTATGGGAATGTTTGACCATTCCTCCAGAGGCACATTTGTGAGATCAGGCACTGATGTTGAACAAGAAGGTCTGGCTCACAGTTTCCGCTCTAATTTATCCCAAAGGTGTTCTATCGGTTTGAGGTCAGGACTCTGTGCAGGCCAGTCAAGTTCCTCCACCCCAAAGTCGCTCATCCATGTCTCTATGGACCTTTCTTTGTGCACTGGTGCACAGTCATGTTGGAACAGGAAGGGCCATCCCCAAACTATTCCCACTAAGTTGGGAGCATGAAAATATCCAAAATGTCTTGATATACTGACGCCTTAAGAGTTTCCTTCACTGGAACTAAGGGGCCAAGCCTAACCCCTGAAAAACAACCCCACACCATAATCCACCCTCCACCGTACCCTTTGGACCAGTACAAAAAGCAAGGTCCATAAAGACATGGATGAGCGAGTTTGGGGTGGAGGAACTTGACTGACCTGCACAGAGTCCTGACCTCAACCATCTTTGGGATGAAGTAGAGCGGAGACTGTGAGCCAGGCCTTCTTGTCCACATCAGTACCTGACCTCACAAATGTGCTTCTGGAAGAATGGGCAAACATTCCCATAGACACACTCCTAAACCTTGTGGACGGCCTTCCCCGAAGAGTTGAAGCTGTTATAGCTGCAAAGGGTGGACCAACTCAATATTGAACTCTACGGACTAAGACTGGGATGCCATTAAAGTTCATGTGTGTGTGTAAATTCAGGCATCCCAATACTTTTGAATATATAGTGCATTTTTGCCTCACTTCTTCACAGGTATCGGATTAGACACAGGTCTTGTAGAAGTCTCGAGATGACACAGGTCTCTGGAGAACCCCTCCAGAGGCTGCAGAACATCTTGTACAGCATTGGAAACAAGCCTCTGTGCTGTGATCTGTTTAATGCTTTCACTGGCGGCAGACGCACAGTTGCTCATTGAAAAGACTCTAGACGTAAATTAAAGCTGAACTCCAGGCAAGCAGTCTAAGCCCCTGTACACACGGTCGGAGATTTCGACAACCAAATCCGTCGGATTCTGTCCATCGGATTTTGTCCGAAACTGTTGCATACACACGGTCGGACTAAGTTGTCGAAAAATCCGATCTTTCAGAACGTGATTACGTTATTTCGTTACGATGGGACTACATTCAGGCTAGTAGCCAATAGCTTTGATGTAGGAATTTGATCTGAGCATGCGTGGCACTTTGTCCGATCAAAATTCGCTACACATGATCGGAGTATGTCCGATCGGACCAGTTGGTCAGGAAATATTTCCAACATGTTGGAAAATTGGGTCCGACGGATATTCCGACGGAATTAGTCCGATGCATACCACACACAGTCGGATTATCCGACAACGCGGTCCGATAGGACACATTCCGACGGATTCTCTGACCGTGTGTACAAGGGCTAAGTGTTTGTAAACCTCAGACATGAAATATGAACAAAGAATATTCCTCTATAGCACTGGTTCTCAACTCCAGTCCTCAGGACCCACTAACAGGCCAGGTTTTCAAGATAACTGAAATACATCACAGGGGATATAATTTGCTGCTCAGTGATTGCAGTATTCTAGTCTGCATCTCCCCATGGTAATACTTAAAATCTGGCCTGTTAGTGGGTCCTGAGGATAGGAGTTGTGAACCACTGCTCTATAGTGTGTGTACTTGTATCAATTAAGAGTACTAAGCATCACTTTTGTCTGTTGCTATCACTTCTGACAAGTTTTCCTGACACCAAGAGAAAAAAGGTGACAGGGGAGGGACCTCCAGCTGATTGACAGCCTCAGCTCTGTTCCTGTGTGCATTGTGAAGGGGGTGTGTCCCTTCCCCTCCAATCAGCTGCCAGAGCTCTCCTCACTGGGCTCTGCAAAGTGTAATTTCAGCTCTCCATCCCCTTTTTTCTGAACCCCCAAACAAGCTTTATAATTCAGCACTTTGAAGGAGTGTAGAGAAGAGAAGACTGCAGATAGACAGGTACAACTTTAGTAGGAGGCTTTATTTCATCTCTGCGTATCACCTGAGTCAAGTCACTTCACTGGGCATATTTAAGGGTTTACAACCACTTTAAATTACACGGATCAAATACATATAGGGGGGCAGTTTTACCTGCCAAGGATTTGTATTTCTGTCCACCCGGACCTGAGATTTACACAGTCCATAACACAGGGCAGCCAGGGGGGTGGCACTTACAGTTAAGAGATGTAGTGGCTATGAGGGGCCAGAAGCTCCACAGTGGGTTAGGGGGGACTTGGGGGGTCTAGGAGGCACTGTGTGAGGCTGGATGACACTGTGGGGGTCTGGGAGCCACTGTGGTAGATTGGGTGGCACTGTGGGAGGTTAGGGGATCTACAGCTAGATGGAGGCCTGGGAGGAGGGAGGCCATGGCCCAGCAGGCAGGCATGACCCAGTGGTTGAAAATTACTGCTCTAGAGCAGGACTCTCTTTCTAAACAGGGGGCCAGTTTACTGTCCCTCGGACTTTACGGGACCGGACTATGGCCATTGGGAGTAGAGAAGGTCCTGATGCCCATGGGAATAAACAATGCCCCATCGTTGGTGTCAGTGGGAGGAATTGTGCCCCATTGTTGGTGTCATTTGGCCCAGTTGTTGGTGTCATTGTGAGAAATTGTGCCCCATTGTTAGTGTCATTGGGCCCAGTTGTTGGTGTCATTGGGAGGAATTGTGTTCCCATCATTCGTGTCATTGAGCCCATTTGTTGTTGTCATTAGGAGGAATCCCTATCGTTGGTGTCAGAGGCAGGAGTTGTGCCCCATCATTGATGTCATTTTGCCAAATTGTTGGAGTCATTAGAAGGAATTGTTGCATGTTGTTGGTGTCATTGGGCCCAGTTGTTGGTGTCATTAGAAGGAATTGTGCTCCTTTTTTGGTATCAGAGGAAGGAATTGTGCCCCATCATTGATGTCATTTTGCCAGATTGTTGGTGTCATTAGAAGGAATTGTGTCCCATTGTTGGTGCCATTTGGCCCAGTTGTTGGTGTCATTGGGAGGAATTATGCTCCTTCATTGGTGTCAGCGGCAGGAGTTGTGCTCCATCATTAATGCCATTTTGGCAAATTGTTGGTGTCATTAGGAGGAATTTTGCCCTCTCGATGGTGTCATCGGGCCCAATTGTTGGTGTCATTGGGAGCAATTGTGCTCCTTGTTGGTGTCAGAGGCAGGAGTTGTGCCCCATCATTGATGTAATTTTGCCAAATTGTTGGTATCATTAGGAGGAATTGCGCCCCACTGTTGGTGTCATTAGGAGGAATTGCGCCCCATTGTTGGTGTAATTGGAAGGAATTGTGCCCCTTCACTGGTCTCAGTGGGGGGGGGGGGGCGGGGGGACTACCGTATGCCCCATTGTTGGAGTCAGTGGATAAAATAGTGTCCAAAGGACCAGATAAATGCAAGCAACGTGTCACATCTGGCCCCCGGGCAGCAGTGTGGAGACCCCTGTTGTAGGGTATTATGATGCTATGTGTGCCCACTGAGTGCCTACAGTAACAATAATGGCAGCTCCCTTACATGCAGCCCAGTACAGCTACATTTAATAATCCTTTTTTCAGGAATCTGAGGAATCTATAGATTATCTATTTGTAATAAAGGAGGTTTAGCAGAGAGAAGTATTTCACAAATCACAAAACTTTTTCTTTTTCATTGTTTCAGTATAGACGGGGCTCTGGCCCCTGATCTGCATAACCATCTGCATGGCTGTCACTTGTATTTGTGTTTTCCATAAATTGCAGAATGCCGTTAGCATAGGAATGTGCTCTGTACGCACAGGCATGCATGTATTAGAGGGAGTCAGCCTCACATTATGATGACTTCTCACTCTCTATTAGTGTGGATCTGACATCTGATATATTTTTCCATGTAAAGTCCATGCATGATACGTAAAGAGAACACAGTACTTCCCCCAGGGATGGCTACATCTGCTTTTCTCTGCAGAGGAACGGCACCATTTTTGTTCAGGCATCATCCAGGGTCTCCATCTACTTCCTAGATGTTTGCTCAGAGATGAGAATTCTGTATATTCCTGACATGTCCCAATATACATCTACAGGATAACAGTGCATACAAGCTCTACCTGCCATTACTGAGCTCCTCACCATGACTTTGCCTAGGCTCACATGATGTCATCAGTCTGCTGGAGCCAGGAGAAAGCATTTCCTCAGTCTCTTCTCCTCCAGTTGTAAGGCTAAAGCCGGTGTTCTGTCAAAAACTGTCCGGCCATCGGATAGTGTCCGCCCTGTACTGTGCAGGCGCAGCGCTTGTGCAGTACGGAGGACAAGGAGACTGCGAAAGTCTCAGAAGAAGAACGGCACCTGCGCACTGAGTTCAGGTGTAAGCCCCACCATCCAAGTGGACATACGGTAGCACTTAGTAACAGGGCCCCTCGCGGGCTTGCTTCGCTTGCCAAGCTTCCCTCGCCACGCTTCAGGCACGGCCTCGCTGTGCTCGGCTATTTTTTATTATAACTCTATGTCCACTTGGATGGTGGGGCTTGAACCTGGACTCACTGTGCAGGCGCTGTTCATCTTCAGAGACCTTCAGCGTCTCCTTGTATTCCGTACTGCGCAAGCGCACTACAGGGCGGACACTATCCGACGGGGGACAGTATTCAACACAACACCGGTTCAGCACGGACCGCTCTGAGATTCGAACCATGTATGGGCAGGCTGATTGTACTCAAGGTAATTAATCAATCAACTTGGGTACAACCAACCTGTCGGATTTTTCATGCGATTATTGCCAGTGGCTCTGTGTGTTGTCCTGGCTGGGATGGGTCCTCCTGTTGGGAGAACACAATAGCCCCCGACCAGAGGAGGGCTGGAGTCTGCTGAATTCTGAGACCAGGGGAGGCGGAGACAAGGGGATACTGCAGCTGCCCAGAGAGGCGCAGGATCTGTAGGAGGAGTTCTGTCCTCTCTTCTGCCGACTGCTGAGACAGGGAGGAGGAGTCAGAGACAAGCCTCTCCGCAGCTGCATGGAGAAGTGCAGGTTCTGGCAGGGGAGTTCTGTCTTCCTTTCTGCTTCCAACTGCTGAGGCAAGACAGGGGAGGTCTGAGTCCAACCTCAACACCGCTGCATGGAGAAGTGCAGGTTCTGGGAGGGGAGTTCTGTCCTCCTTTCTGCTGCGCCGAGGGTGTGGGGGAAGTCTGAGTCCAACTTCTCCACTGCTGCATGGAGGAGTGCAGGTTCTGGCAGGGGAGTTCTGTCCTCTTTATTGCTGTGAACTGCTGAGGGGGGGGGGGTTCAGAGACTGGAAGAGGAGTTCTGTCTTCCTCTCTGCTGCCGTCTGCTGGCACAATGTGGAAGAGGAGACAAGGGGGGTGCAGCAGCTGCAGGAGAGGTGCAAGGGCCACATACAATGTGCTGGTGGGCCTTGTGTTTGACACATATGGCTTATAAAGTGTGAGCTAGAGTTTGGCTTCAGTGTGTTAGTTTATCTAAATCTGCTAGTACATCCAACACCCCCCCCCCCCCCCCCAGATTAACAATGCTACTGCCCAAAGGTGCCCCCTTCATCCAGAGTGGGGGGCACTCTAAAACAGGAGGTGTGTTACTAGCCAGTTTACCAGGTGAAAACGAGGGGGAAAAAGCCTGAAAAAGAAAACGAATGCAGCCACCACATCTAATGATTGGTAGGCTGCATTATAATACATTTTTGGTTTTGGGTTTAGCACGGCTTTAAGCACGCATTGTGCTGGAGGTATATAAGATGACTCCAGCTGATGTCATGGCGGCCGTCTGTAGTAAACAAAGTCGGTGACAGGGTTAAGACGGCAGTGTCATATTGTGTCTGCTCCTTTCACAGCGGCTGAGATCAGTGTCACATTGTGTTTGCTCCTTCCATTATCACAGAGCTCTGTGTATCATTGTGTTGGCTCCTTCTATTATCACAGAGCTCTGTGTATCATTGTGTTGGCCATTGTCTCCTCTCTCCCCGTTTCTTCTGCTAAACTTCTCATTTTCTGTTATTTTTTTGCTCGTCTTTTTTTCTTTGTCTCTTGTAAAA